>NW_027520878.1:7500-12500 GCF_051991255.1 Vanacampus margaritifer
GTGGGGCTTGTTGCTGGCTATTGGCGGGGCTCCATGGACCAGGGGGAGAGCGCCTCTCTTTGGGGCTTGTTGCTGGCTGTTGGCGGGGCTCCATGGACCAGGGGGAGAGCGCCATGGACCAGGGGGAGAGCACCTGCCATAGCCGAAATAAGAGCACTATAGGCGGCCGCCCTCAGCACATTTGGCCCCCCAAATCCTGGTTCTCAAAAATTTTCAAAGTCAACTTTTTTCAAAATATTTTCAGAGTGCCACTTCCCAGGGGGATTCTCGCCTGCCATAGCCGAAATAGGAGCGCCATGGGCGGCCTCAGTGAGCACATTTGGCCCCCCCATCCTGGAGCGCCATGGACCAGGGGGAGAGCGCCTCTCTTTGGGGCTTGTTGCTGGCTGTTGGCGGGGCTCCATGGACCAGGGGGAGAGCGCCATGGACCAGGGGGAGAGCGCCTCTCTTCGGGGCTTGATGCCTGTTGGCGGGGCTCCATGGACCAGGGGGAGAGCGCCTCTCTTTGGGGCTTGTTGCTGGCTATTGGCGGGGCTCCATGGACCAGGGGGAGAGCGCCTCTCTTTGGGGCTTGTTGCTGGCTGTTGGCGGGGCTCCATGGACCAGGGGGAGAGCGCCATGGACCAGGGGGAGAGCACCTGCCATAGCCGAAATAAGAGCACTATAGGCGGCCGCCCTCAGCACATTTGGCCCCCCAATCCTGGTTCTCAAATTTTTTCAAAGTCAACTTTTTTCGAAATATTTTCAGAGTGCCACCTCCAGCGGGGGCTCTCGCCTGCCATAGCCGAAATAAGAGCACTATGGGCGGCCGCCCTCAGCACATTTGGCCCCCCCATCCTGGAGCGCCATGGACCAGGAGGAGAGCGCCTCTCTTCGGGGCTTGATGCCTGTTGGCGGGGCTCCATGGACCAGGGGGAGAGCGCCTCTCTTTGGGGCTTGTTGCTGGCTGTTGGCGTGGCTCCATGGACCAGGGGGAGAGCGCCATGGACCAGGGGGAGAGCACCTGCCATAGCCGAAATAAGAGCACTATAGGCGGCCGCCCTCAGCACATTTGGCCCCCCCATCCTGGAGCGCCATGGACCAGGAGGAGAGCGCCTCTCTTCGGGGCTTGATGCCTGTTGGCGGGGCTCCATGGACCAGGGGGAGAGCGCCTCTCTTTGGGGCTTGTTGCTGGCTGTTGGCGTGGCTCCATGGACCAGGGGGAGAGCGCCATGGACCAGGGGGAGAGCACCTGCCATAGCCGAAATAAGAGCACTATAGGCGGCCGCCCTCAGCACATTTGGCCCCCCCATCCTGGAGCGCCATGGACCAGGAGGAGAGCGCCTCTCTTCGGGGCTTGATGCCTGTTGGCGGGGCTCCATGGACCAGGGGGAGAGCGCCTCTCTTTGGGGCTTGTTGCTGGCTGTTGGCGTGGCTCCATGGACCAGGGGGAGAGCGCCATGGACCAGGGGGAGAGCACCTGCCATAGCCGAAATAAGAGCACTATAGGCGGCCGCCCTCAGCACATTTGGCCCCCCCATCCTGGAGCGCCATGGACCAGGGGGAGAGCGCCTCTCTTCGGGGCTTGATGCCTGTTGGCGGGGCTCCATGGACCAGGGGGAGAGCGCCTCTCTTTGGGGCTTGTTGCTGGCTGTTGGCGTGGCTCCATGGACCAGGGGGAGAGCGCCATGGACCAGGGGGAGAGCACCTGCCATAGCCGAAATAAGAGCACTATAGGCGGCCGCCCTCAGCACATTTGGCCCCCCCATCCTGGAGCGCCATGGACCAGGGGGAGAGCGCCTCTCTTCGGGGCTTGATGCCTGTTGGCGGGGCTCCATGGACCAGGGGGAGAGCGCCTCTCTTTGGGGCTTGTTGCTGGCTGTTGGCGTGGCTCCATGGACCAGGGGGAGAGCGCCATGGACCAGGGGGAGAGCACCTGCCATAGCCGAAATAAGAGCACTATAGGCGGCCGCCCTCAGCACATTTGGCCCCCCCATCCTGGAGCGCCATGGACAAGGGGGAGAGCGCCTCTCTTCGGGGCTTGTTGCTGGCTGTTGGCGGGGCTCCATGTACCAGGGGGAGAGCGCCATGGACCAGGGGGAGAGTGCCTCTCTTCGGGGCTTGATGCCTGTTGGCGGGGCTCCATGGACCAGGGAGAGAGCGCCTCTCTTTGGGGCTTGTTGCTGGCTGTTGACGGGGCTCCATGGACCGGGGGGAAAGCGCCATGGACCAGGGGGAGAGCGCCTGCCATAGCCGAAATAGGAGCACTATAGGCGGCCGCCCTCAGCACATTTGGCCTGTCGCCGCTGTCCGCTGGCCGCTGTCCGCTGGCCGCTGTCCGCTGGCCGCTGTCCGCTGGCCGCTGTCCGCTTTCCCCTTTACTTTCAGCACTTTCAGCACTTTCAGCACTTCCAGCACTTCCAGCACTTCCAGCACTTCCAGCACTTCCAGCTCTTCCCCCTCTTTCCCTTCTTCCAACTGCGGGCGCGCCGGGCGCACAGGGGCTCGTGCGGAGGGGTGTGTGTGCGTGCATGTGCCGAACAAGGAGGAGAGCGCCTCACTTCGGGGCTTGTCGCTGGCCGTCGGCGGGGCTCCAAGGACCAGGGGGAGAGCGCCTCTCTTTGGGGGCTTGATGCTGGCTGTTGGCGCGTGTCTTCGGGGCTCCACGGACCAGTGGGAGAGCGCCTGTCTTCGGGGCTTGATGCTGGCCGTTTGCGGGACTCCATGGACCAGGGGGAGAGCGCCATGGACCAGGGGGAGAGCGTCTCTCTTCAGGGCTTGACCAGGGCTCCAATCTTCCCATTGAAATGAATGGCGGGTGACCAGGCGTCCAAATCCCCCATTGAAATGAAGGCCGGGTGCCCAGGGCTCCAATCTCCCCAGTGAAATGAATGGCGGGTGACCAGGCGTCCAAATCCCCCATTGAAATGAAGGCCGGGTGCCCAGGGCTCCAATCTCCCCATTGAAATGAATGGCGGGTGACCAGGCGTCCAAATCCCCCATTGAAATGAAGGCCGGGTGCCCAGGGCTCCAATCTCCCCAGTGAAATGAATGGCGGGTGACCAGGCGTCCAAATCCCCCATTGAAATGAAGGCCGGGTGCCCAGGGCTCCAATCTCCCCAGTGAAATGAATGGCGGGTGACCAGGCGTCCAAATCCCCCATTGAAATGAAGGCCGGGTGCCCAGGGCTCCAATCTCCCCAGTGAAATGAATGGCGGGTGACCAGGCGTCCAAATCCCCCATTGAAATGAAGGCCGGGTGCCCAGGGCTCCAATCTCCCCATTGAAATGAATGGCGGGTGACCAGGCGTCCAAATCCCCCATTGAAATGAAGGCCGGGTGCCCAGGGCTCCAATCTCCCCAGTGAAATGAATGGCGGATGACCAGGCGTCCAAATCCCCCATTGAAATGAAGGCCGGGTGACCAGGGCTCCAATCTCCCCATTGAAATGAATGGCGGGTGACCAGGCGTCCAAATCCCCCATTGAAATGAAGGCCGGGTGACCAGGCGTCCAAATCCCCCCATTGAAATGAATGGCGGGTGACCAGGCGTCCAAATCCCCCATTGAAATGAAGGCCGGGTGCCCAGGGCTCCAATCTCCCCATTGAAATGAATGGCGGGTGACCAGACGTCCAAATCCCCCATTGAAATGAAGGCCGGATGCCCAGGGCTCCAATCTCCCCATTGAAATGAATGGCGGGTGACCAGACGTCCAAATCCCCCATTGAAATGAAGGCCGGATGCCCAGGGCTCCAATCTCCCCATTGAAATGAATGCCGGGTGACCAGGCGTCCAAATCCCCCCATTGAAATGAATGGCGGGTGACCAGGCGTCCAAATCCCCCATTGAAATGAAGGCCGGGTGCCCAGGGCTCCAATCTCCCCATTGAAATGAATGGCGGGTGACCAGACGTCCAAATCCCCCATTGAAATGAAGGCCGGATGCCCAGGGCTCCAATCTCCCCATTGAAATGAATGCCGGGTGACCAGGCGTCCATATCCCCCCCCATTGAAATGAATGACGGGTGACCAGGCAGGCGAGAGCCCCCGCTGCAGAGGCTCCAGAGGTGGCACTCTGAAAATATTTCAAAAAAAGTTGACTTTGAAATTTTTGGAGAACCAGGATTTGGGGGGGGGGGGGGCAAATGTGCTGAGGCAGGCCGCCCATAGTGCTCCTATTTCGGCCTGGGCGCGCCAGAGCACCCCCCTGGAAGTGGCACTCTGAAAATAATTAAAAAAAAATGACTTTGAAATTTTTTGAGAACCAGGATTTGGGGGGGGCAAATGTGCTGAGGCAGGCCGCCCATAGTGCTCCTATTTCGGCCTGGGCGCGCCAGAGCACCCCCCTGGAAGTGGCACTCTGAAAATAATTAAAAAAAAATGACTTTGAAAATTTTTGAGAACCAGGATTTGGGGGGGGCAAATGTGCTGAGGCAGGCCGCCCATAGTGCTCCTATTTCGGCCTGGGCGCGCCAGAGCACCCCCCTGGAAGTGGCACTCTGAAAATAATTAAAAAAAAATGACTTTGAAATTTTTTGAGAACCAGGATTTGGGGGGGGCAAATGTGCTGAGGCAGGCCGCCCATAGTGCTCCTATTTCGGCCTGGGCGCGCCAGAGCACCCCCCTGGAAGTGGCACTCTGAAAATAATTAAAAAAAAATGACTTTGAAAATTTTTGAGAACCAGGATTTGGGGGGGGCAAATGTGCTGAGGCAGGCCGCCCATAGTGCTCCTATTTCGGCCTGGGCGCGCCAGAGCACCCCCCTGGAAGTGGCACTCTGAAAATAATTCGAAAAAAGATGACTTTGAAAATTTTTGAGAACCAGGATTTGGGGGGGCAAATCTGCTCAGGCAGGCCGCCCATAGTGCTCCTATTTCGGCCTGGGCGAGCCAGAGCCCCCCCTGGAAGTGCCCCATTCATTTTCAATGGCCGGGTGACCAGGCGTCGAAAAATGCCATAGGAAATGAATGGGGCCCATTCATTTTCAATGGCCGGGTGACCAGGGGGCCAGTACCACCTGCCG
>NW_027520878.1:22500-27504 GCF_051991255.1 Vanacampus margaritifer
GGTGCCTGTGTTCGGGGCTTGTTGCTGGTCGTTGGTGCCTGTGTTCGGGGCTTGTTGCTGGTTGTTGGTGCCTGTGTTCGGGGCTTGTTGCTGGCTGTTGGTGCCTGTGTTCGGGGCTTGTTGCTGGTCGTTGGTGCCTGTGTTCGGGGCTTGTTGCTGGTCGTTGGTGCCTGTGTTCGGGGCTTGTTGCTGGTCGTTGGTGCCTGTGTTCGGGGCTTGTTGCTGGTCGTTGGTGCCTGTGTTCGGGGCTTGTTGCTGGTCGTTGGTGCCTGTGTTCGGGGCTTGTTGCTGGTCGTTGGTGCCTGTGTTCGGGGCTTGTTGCTGGTCGTTGGTGCCTGTGTTCGGGGCTTGTTGCTGGCTGTTGGGGCCTGTGTTCGGGGCTTGTTGCTGGCTGTTGGTGCCTGTGTTCGGGGCTTGTTGCTGGTCGTTGGTGCCTGTGTTCGGGGCTTGTTGCTGGTCGTTGGTGCCTGTGTTCGGGGCTTGTTGCTGGTTGTTGGTGCCTGTGTTCGGGGCTTGTTGCTGGCTGTTGGTGCCTGTGTTCGGGGCTTGTTGCTGGTCGTTGGTGCCTGTGTTCGGGGCTTGTTGCTGGTCGTTGGTGCCTGTGTTCGGGGCTTGTTGCTGGTCGTTGGTGCCTGTGTTCGGGGCTTGTTGCTGGTCGTTGGTGCCTGTGTTCGGGGCTTGTTGCTGGTCGTTGGTGCCTGTGTTCGGGGCTTGTTGCTGGTCGTTGGTGCCTGTGTTCGGGGCTTGTTGCTGGTCGTTGGTGCCTGTGTTCGGGGCTTGTTGCTGGCTGTTGGGGCCTGTGTTCGGGGCTTGTTGCTGGCTGTTGGTGCCTGTGTTCGGGGCTTGTTGCTGGTCGTTGGTGCCTGTGTTCGGGGCTTGTTGCTGGTCGTTGGTGCCTGTGTTCGGGGCTTGTTGCTGGTCGTTAGTGCCTGTGTTCGGGGCTTGTTGCTGGTTGTTGGCGGGGCTCCATGATGGCGGGTGACCAGGGGCGACTGGCGGGTGACCAGGGGTCAAAATCGGCTGGCGGGTGCCCAGGGGTTGACATTGGATGGCGGGTGACCAGGGGTCAAAATCGGCTGGCGGGTGCCCAGGGGTTGACTTTGGATGGAGGGTGCCCAGGGGTCAAAATCGACTGGCGGGTGCCCAGGGGTTGACATTGGATGGCGGGTGCCCAGGGGTCGAAATCGACTGGCGGGTGCCCAGGGGTTGACATTGGATGGCGGGTGCCCAGGGGTCGAAATCGACTGGCGGGTGCCCAGGGGTTGACATTGGATGGCGGGTGCCCAGGGGTCGAAATCGACTGGCGGGTGCCCAGGGGTTGACATTGGATGGCGGGTGCCCAGGGGTTGACATTGGATGGCGGGTGCCCAGGGGTCGAAATCGACTGGCGGGTGCCCAGGGGTTGACATTGGATGGCGGGTGCCCAGGGGTTGACATTGGATGGCGGGTGCCCAGGGGTCGAAATCGACTGGCGGGTGCCCAGGGGTTGACATTGGATGGCGGGTGCCCAGGGGTCGAAATCGACTGGCGGGTGCCCAGGGGTTGACATTGGATGGCGGGTGCCCAGGGGTCAAAATCGACTGGCGGGTGCCCAGGGGTTGACATTGGATGGCGGGTGCCCAGGGGTCAAAATCGACTGGCGGGTGCCCAGGGGTTGACATTGGATGGCGGGTGCCCAGGGGTCAAAATCGACTGGCGGGTGCCCAGGGGTTGAAATTGACCAGGGGGAGAGCGCCTGCCATAGCCGAAATAGGAGCGCTATGGGCGGCCTGCCTCAGCAGATTTGGCCCCCCAAATCCTGGTTCTCAAAAATTTTCAAAGTCAACTTTTTTCAAAATATTTTCAGAGTGCCACTTCCCAGGGGGATTCTCGCCTGCCATAGCCGAAATAGGAGCGCCATGGGCGGCCTGCCTCAGCACATTTGGCCCCCCAAATCCTGGTTCTCAAAAATTTTCAAAGTCAACTTTTTTCAAAATATTTTCAGAGTGCCACTTCCCAGGGGGATTCTCGCCTGCCATAGCCGAAATAGGAGCGCCATGGGCGGCCTCAGTGAGCACATTTGGCCCCCCCATCCTGGAGCGCCATGGACCAGGGGGAGAGCGCCTCTCTTTGGGGCTTGTTGCTGGCTGTTGGCGGGGCTCCATGGACCAGGGGGAGAGCGCCATGGACCAGGGGGAGAGCGCCTCTCTTCGGGGCTTGATGCCTGTTGGCGGGGCTCCATGGACCAGGGGGAGAGCGCCTCTCTTTGGGGCTTGTTGCTGGCTATTGGCGGGGCTCCATGGACCAGGGGGAGAGCGCCTCTCTTTGGGGCTTGTTGCTGGCTGTTGGCGGGGCTCCATGGACCAGGGGGAGAGCGCCATGGACCAGGGGGAGAGCACCTGCCATAGCCGAAATAAGAGCACTATAGGCGGCCGCCCTCAGCACATTTGGCCCCCCAATCCTGGTTCTCAAATTTTTTCAAAGTCAACTTTTTTCGAAATATTTTCAGAGTGCCACCTCCAGCGGGGGCTCTCGCCTGCCATAGCCGAAATAAGAGCACTATGGGCGGCCGCCCTCAGCACATTTGGCCCCCCCATCCTGGAGCGAGATGGACCAGGAGGAGAGCGCCTCTCTTCGGGGCTTGATGCCTGTTGGCGGGGCTCCATGGACCAGGGGGAGAGCGCCTCTCTTTGCGGCTTGTTGCTGGCTGTTGGCGTGGCTCCATGGACCAGGGGGAGAGCGCCATGGACCAGGGGGAGAGCACCTGCCATAGCCGAAATAAGAGCACTATAGGCGGCCGCCCTCAGCACATTTGGCCCCCCCATCCTGGAGCGCCATGGACCAGGAGGAGAGCGCCTCTCTTCGGGGCTTGATGCCTGTTGGCGGGGCTCCATGGACCAGGGGGAGAGCGCCTCTCTTTGGGGCTTGTTGCTGGCTGTTGGCGTGGCTCCATGGACCAGGGGGAGAGCGCCATGGACCAGGGGGAGAGCACCTGCCATAGCCGAAATAAGAGCACTATAGGCGGCCGCCCTCAGCACATTTGGCCCCCCCATCCTGGAGCGCCATGGACAAGGGGGAGAGCGCCTCTCTTCGGGGCTTGATGCCTGTTGGCGGGGCTCCATGGACCAGGGGGAGAGCGCCTCTCTTTGGGGCTTGTTGCTGGCTGTTGGCGTGGCTCCATGGACCAGGGGGAGAGCGCCATGGACCAGGGGGAGAGCACCTGCCATAGCCGAAATAAGAGCACTATAGGCGGCCGCCCTCAGCACATTTGGCCCCCCCATCCTGGAGCGCCATGGACCAGGAGGAGAGCGCCTCTCTTCGGGGCTTGATGCCTGTTGGCGGGGCTCCATGGACCAGGGGGAGAGCGCCTCTCTTTGGGGCTTGTTGCTGGCTGTTGGCGTGGCTCCATGGACCAGGGGGAGAGCGCCATGGACCAGGGGGAGAGCACCTGCCATAGCCGAAATAAGAGCACTATAGGCGGCCGCCCTCAGCACATTTGGCCCCCCCCATCCTGGAGCGCCATGGACCAGGAGGAGAGCGCCTCTCTTCGGGGCTTGATGCCTGTTGGCGGGGCTCCATGGACCAGGGGGAGAGCGCCTCTCTTTGGGGCTTGTTGCTGGCTGTTGGCGTGGCTCCATGGACCAGGGGGAGAGCGCCATGGACCAGGGGGAGAGCACCTGCCATAGCCGAAATAAGAGCACTATAGGCGGCCGCCCTCAGCACATTTGGCCCCCCCATCCTGGAGCGCCATGGACCAGGGGGAGAGCGCCTCTCTTCGGGGCTTGATGCCTGTTGGCGGGGCTCCATGGACCAGGGGGAGAGCGCCTCTCTTTGGGGCTTGTTGCTGGCTGTTGGCGTGGCTCCATGGACCAGGGGGAGAGCGCCATGGACCAGGGGGAGAGCACCTGCCATAGCCGAAATAAGAGCACTATAGGCGGCCGCCCTCAGCACATTTGGCCCCCCCATCCTGGAGCGCCATGGACCAGGGGGAGAGCGCCTCTCTTCGGGGCTTGATGCCTGTTGGCGGGGCTCCATGGACCAGGGGGAGAGCGCGTCTCTTTGGGGCTTGTTGCTGGCTGTTGGCGTGGCTCCATGGACCAGGGGGAGAGCGCCATGGACCAGGGGGAGAGCACCTGCCATAGCCGAAATAAGAGCACTATAGGCGGCCGCCCTCAGCACATTTGGCCCCCCCATCCTGGAGCGCCATGGACAAGGGGGAGAGCGCCTCTCTTCGGGGCTTGATGCCTGTTGGCGGGGCTCCATGGACCAGGGGGAGAGCGCCTCTCTTTGGGGCTTGTTGCTGGCTGTTGGCGTGGCTCCATGGACCAGGGGGAGAGCGCCATGGACCAGGGGGAGAGCACCTGCCATAGCCGAAATAAGAGCACTATAGGCGGCCGCCCTCAGCACATTTGGCCCCCCCATCCTGGAGCGCCATGGACAAGGGGGAGAGCGCCTCTCTTCGGGGCTTGTTGCTGGCTGTTGGCGGGGCTCCATGTACCAGGGGGAGAGCGCCATGGACCAGGGGGAGAGTGCCTCTCTTCGGGGCTTGATGCCTGTTGGCGGGGCTCCATGGACCAGGGAGAGAGCGCCTCTCTTTGGGGCTTGTTGCTGGCTGTTGGCGGGGCTCCATGGACCAGGGGGAAAGCGCCATGGACCAGGGGGAGAGCGCCTGCCATAGCCGAAATAGGAGCACTATAGGCGGCCGCCCTCAGCACATTTGGCCTGTCGCCGCTGTCCCCCGGCCGCTGTCCGCTGGCCGCTGTCCGCTGGCCGCTGTCCGCTTTCCCCTTTACTTTCAGCACTTTCAGCACTTTCAGCACTTTCAGCACTTCCAGCACTTCCAGCACTTCCAGCACTTCCAGCTCTTCCCCCTCTTTCCCTTCTTCCAACTGCGGGCGCGCCGGGCGCACAGGGGCTCGTGCGGAGGGGTGTGTGTGCGTGCATGTGCCGAACAAGGAGGAGAGCGCCTCACTTCGGGGCTTGTCGCTGGCCGTCGGCGGGGCTCCAAGGACCAGGGGGAGAGCG
>NW_027520879.1:0-2500 GCF_051991255.1 Vanacampus margaritifer
CCATCCTGGAGCGCCATGGACCAGGGGGAGAGCGCCTCTCTTCGGGGCTTGATGCCTGTTGGCGGGGCTCCATGGACCAGGGGGAGAGCGCCTCTCTTTGGGGCTTGTTGCTGGCTGTTGGCGTGGCTCCATGGACCAGGGGGAGAGCGCCATGGACCAGGGGGAGAGCACCTGCCATAGCCGAAATAAGAGCACTATAGGCGGCCGCCCTCAGCACATTTGGCCCCCCCATCCTGGAGCGCCATGGACAAGGGGGAGAGCGCCTCTCTTCGGGGCTTGTTGCTGGCTGTTGGCGGGGCTCCATGTACCAGGGGGAGAGCGCCATGGACCAGGGGGAGAGTGCCTCTCTTCGGGGCTTGATGCCTGTTGGCGGGGCTCCATGGACCAGGGAGAGAGCGCCTCTCTTTGGGGCTTGTTGCTGGCTGTTGACGGGGCTCCATGGACCGGGGGGAAAGCGCCATGGACCAGGGGGAGAGCGCCTGCCATAGCCGAAATAGGAGCACTATAGGCGGCCGCCCTCAGCACATTTGGCCTGTCGCCGCTGTCCGCTGGCCGCTGTCCGCTGGCCGCTGTCCGCTGGCCGCTGTCCGCTGGCCGCTGTCCGCTTTCCCCTTTACTTTCAGCACTTTCAGCACTTTCAGCACTTCCAGCACTTCCAGCACTTCCAGCACTTCCAGCACTTCCAGCTCTTCCCCCTCTTTCCCTTCTTCCAACTGCGGGCGCGCCGGGCGCACAGGGGCTCGTGCGGAGGGGTGTGTGTGCGTGCATGTGCCGAACAAGGAGGAGAGCGCCTCACTTCGGGGCTTGTCGCTGGCCGTCGGCGGGGCTCCAAGGACCAGGGGGAGAGCGCCTCTCTTTGGGGGCTTGATGCTGGCTGTTGGCGCGTGTCTTCGGGGCTCCACGGACCAGTGGGAGAGCGCCTGTCTTCGGGGCTTGATGCTGGCCGTTTGCGGGACTCCATGGACCAGGGGGAGAGCGCCATGGACCAGGGGGAGAGCGTCTCTCTTCAGGGCTTGACCAGGGCTCCAATCTTCCCATTGAAATGAATGGCGGGTGACCAGGCGTCCAAATCCCCCATTGAAATGAAGGCCGGGTGCCCAGGGCTCCAATCTCCCCAGTGAAATGAATGGCGGGTGACCAGGCGTCCAAATCCCCCATTGAAATGAAGGCCGGGTGCCCAGGGCTCCAATCTCCCCATTGAAATGAATGGCGGGTGACCAGGCGTCCAAATCCCCCATTGAAATGAAGGCCGGGTGCCCAGGGCTCCAATCTCCCCAGTGAAATGAATGGCGGGTGACCAGGCGTCCAAATCCCCCATTGAAATGAAGGCCGGGTGCCCAGGGCTCCAATCTCCCCAGTGAAATGAATGGCGGGTGACCAGGCGTCCAAATCCCCCATTGAAATGAAGGCCGGGTGCCCAGGGCTCCAATCTCCCCAGTGAAATGAATGGCGGGTGACCAGGCGTCCAAATCCCCCATTGAAATGAAGGCCGGGTGCCCAGGGCTCCAATCTCCCCATTGAAATGAATGGCGGGTGACCAGGCGTCCAAATCCCCCATTGAAATGAAGGCCGGGTGCCCAGGGCTCCAATCTCCCCAGTGAAATGAATGGCGGATGACCAGGCGTCCAAATCCCCCATTGAAATGAAGGCCGGGTGACCAGGGCTCCAATCTCCCCATTGAAATGAATGGCGGGTGACCAGGCGTCCAAATCCCCCATTGAAATGAAGGCCGGGTGACCAGGCGTCCAAATCCCCCCATTGAAATGAATGGCGGGTGACCAGGCGTCCAAATCCCCCATTGAAATGAAGGCCGGGTGCCCAGGGCTCCAATCTCCCCATTGAAATGAATGGCGGGTGACCAGACGTCCAAATCCCCCATTGAAATGAAGGCCGGATGCCCAGGGCTCCAATCTCCCCATTGAAATGAATGGCGGGTGACCAGACGTCCAAATCCCCCATTGAAATGAAGGCCGGATGCCCAGGGCTCCAATCTCCCCATTGAAATGAATGCCGGGTGACCAGGCGTCCAAATCCCCCCATTGAAATGAATGGCGGGTGACCAGGCGTCCAAATCCCCCATTGAAATGAAGGCCGGGTGCCCAGGGCTCCAATCTCCCCATTGAAATGAATGGCGGGTGACCAGACGTCCAAATCCCCCATTGAAATGAAGGCCGGATGCCCAGGGCTCCAATCTCCCCATTGAAATGAATGCCGGGTGACCAGGCGTCCATATCCCCCCCCATTGAAATGAATGACGGGTGACCAGGCAGGCGAGAGCCCCCGCTGCAGAGGCTCCAGAGGTGGCACTCTGAAAATATTTCAAAAAAAGTTGACTTTGAAATTTTTGGAGAACCAGGATTTGGGGGGGGGGGGGCAAATGTGCTGAGGCAGGCCGCCCATAGTGCTCCTATTTCGGCCTGGGCGCGCCAGAGCACCCCCCTGGAAGTGGCACTCTGAAAATAATTAAAAAAAAATGACTTTGAAATTTTTTGAGAACCAG
>NW_027520879.1:15000-20000 GCF_051991255.1 Vanacampus margaritifer
AATTTTCAAAGTCAACTTTTTTCAAAATATTTTCAGAGTGCCACTTCCCAGGGGGATTCTCGCCTGCCATAGCCGAAATAGGAGCGCCATGGGCGGCCTCAGTGAGCACATTTGGCCCCCCCATCCTGGAGCGCCATGGACCAGGGGGAGAGCGCCTCTCTTTGGGGCTTGTTGCTGGCTGTTGGCGGGGCTCCATGGACCAGGGGGAGAGCGCCATGGACCAGGGGGAGAGCGCCTCTCTTCGGGGCTTGATGCCTGTTGGCGGGGCTCCATGGACCAGGGGGAGAGCGCCTCTCTGTGGGGCTTGTTGCTGGGCTATTGGCGGGGCTCCATGGACCAGGGGGAGAGCGCCTCTCTTTGGGGCTTGTTGCTGGCTGTTGGCGGGGCTCCATGGACCAGGGGGAGAGCGCCATGGACCAGGGGGAGAGCACCTGCCATAGCCGAAATAAGAGCACTATAGGCGGCCGCCCTCAGCACCATTTGGGCCCCCCAAATCCTGGTTCTCAAAAATTTTCAAAGTCAACTTTTTTCAAAATATTTTCAGAGTGCCACTTCCCAGGGGGATTCTCGCCTGCCATAGCCGAAATAGGAGCGCCATGGGCGGCCTCAGTGAGCACATTTGGCCCCCCCATCCTGGAGCGCCATGGACCAGGGGGGAGAGCGCCTCTCTTTGGGGCTTGTTGCTGGCTGTTGGCGGGGCTCCATGGACCAGGGGGAGAGCGCCATGGACCAGGGGGAGAGCGCCTCTCTTCGGGGCTTGATGCCTGTTGGCGGGGCTCCATGGACCAGGGGGAGAGCGCCTCTCTTTGGGGCTTGTTGCTGGCTATTGGCGGGGCTCCATGGACCAGGGGGAGAGCGCCTCTCTTTGGGGCTTGTTGCTGGCTGTTGGCGGGGCTCCATGGACCAGGGGGAGAGCGCCATGGACCAGGGGGAGAGCACCTGCCATAGCCGAAATAAGAGCACTATAGGCGGCCGCCCTCAGCACATTTGGCCCCCCAATCCTGGTTCTCAAATTTTTTCAAAGTCAACTTTTTTCGAAATATTTTCAGAGTGCCACCTCCAGCGGGGGCTCTCGCCTGCCATAGCCGAAATAAGAGCACTATGGGCGGCCGCCCTCAGCACATTTGGCCCCCCCATCCTGGAGCGCCATGGACCAGGAGGAGAGCGCCTCTCTTCGGGGCTTGATGCCTGTTGGCGGGGCTCCATGGACCAGGGGGAGAGCGCCTCTCTTTGGGGCTTGTTGCTGGCTGTTGGCGTGGCTCCATGGACCAGGGGGAGAGCGCCATGGACCAGGGGGAGAGCACCTGCCATAGCCGAAATAAGAGCACTATAGGCGGCCGCCCTCAGCACATTTGGCCCCCCCATCCTGGAGCGCCATGGACCAGGAGGAGAGCGCCTCTCTTCGGGGCTTGATGCCTGTTGGCGGGGCTCCATGGACCAGGGGGAGAGCGCCTCTCTTTGGGGCTTGTTGCTGGCTGTTGGCGTGGCTCCATGGACCAGGGGGAGAGCGCCATGGACCAGGGGGAGAGCACCTGCCATAGCCGAAATAAGAGCACTATAGGCGGCCGCCCTCAGCACATTTGGCCCCCCCATCCTGGAGCGCCATGGACCAGGAGGAGAGCGCCTCTCTTCGGGGCTTGATGCCTGTTGGCGGGGCTCCATGGACCAGGGGGAGAGCGCCTCTCTTTGGGGCTTGTTGCTGGCTGTTGGCGTGGCTCCATGGACCAGGGGGAGAGCGCCATGGACCAGGAGAGCACCTGCCATAGCCGAAATAAGAGCACTATAGGCGGCCGCCCTCAGCACATTTGGCCCCCCCATCCTGGAGCGCCATGGACCAGGGGGAGAGCGCCTCTCTTCGGGGCTTGATGCCTGTTGGCGGGGCTCCATGGACCAGGGGGAGAGCGCCTCTCTTTGGGGCTTGTTGCTGGCTGTTGGCGTGGCTCCATGGACCAGGGGGAGAGCGCCATGGACCAGGGGGAGAGCACCTGCCATAGCCGAAATAAGAGCACTATAGGCGGCCGCCCTCAGCACATTTGGCCCCCCCATCCTGGAGCGCCATGGACCAGGGGGAGAGCGCCTCTCTTCGGGGCTTGATGCCTGTTGGCGGGGCTCCATGGACCAGGGGGAGAGCGCCTCTCTTTGGGGCTTGTTGCTGGCTGTTGGCGTGGCTCCATGGACCAGGGGGAGAGCGCCATGGACCAGGGGGAGAGCACCTGCCATAGCCGAAATAAGAGCACTATAGGCGGCCGCCCTCAGCACATTTGGCCCCCCCATCCTGGAGCGCCATGGACAAGGGGAGAGAGCGCCTCTCTTCGGGGCTTGTT
Source organism: Vanacampus margaritifer (assembly GCF_051991255.1). Lineage (NCBI taxonomy): Eukaryota > Metazoa > Chordata > Actinopteri > Syngnathiformes > Syngnathidae > Vanacampus > Vanacampus margaritifer. The sequence goes on from NW_027520879.1 coordinate 17,325, forward strand.
GCTGGCTGTTGGCGGGGCTCCATGTACCAGGGGGAGAGCGCCATGGACCAGGGGGAGAGTGCCTCTCTTCGGGGCTTGATGCCTGTTGGCGGGGCTCCATGGACCAGGGAGAGAGCGCCTCTCTTTGGGGCTTGTTGCTGGCTGTTGACGGGGCTCCATGGACCGGGGGGAAAGCGCCATGGACCAGGGGGAGAGCGCCTGCCATAGCCGAAATAGGAGCACTATAGGCGGCCGCCCTCAGCACATTTGGCCTGTCGCCGCTGTCCGCTGGCCGCTGTCCGCTGGCCGCTGTCCGCTGGCCGCTGTCCGCTGGCCGCTGTCCGCTTTCCCCTTTACTTTCAGCACTTTCAGCACTTTCAGCACTTCCAGCACTTCCAGCACTTCCAGCACTTCCAGCACTTCCAGCTCTTCCCCCTCTTTCCCTTCTTCCAACTGCGGGCGCGCCGGGCGCACAGGGGCTCGTGCGGAGGGGTGTGTGTGCGTGCATGTGCCGAACAAGGAGGAGAGCGCCTCACTTCGGGGCTTGTCGCTGGCCGTCGGCGGGGCTCCAAGGACCAGGGGGAGAGCGCCTCTCTTTGGGGGCTTGATGCTGGCTGTTGGCGCGTGTCTTCGGGGCTCCACGGACCAGTGGGAGAGCGCCTGTCTTCGGGGCTTGATGCTGGCCGTTTGCGGGACTCCATGGACCAGGGGGAGAGCGCCATGGACCAGGGGGAGAGCGTCTCTCTTCAGGGCTTGACCAGGGCTCCAATCTTCCCATTGAAATGAATGGCGGGTGACCAGGCGTCCAAATCCCCCATTGAAATGAAGGCCGGGTGCCCAGGGCTCCAATCTCCCCAGTGAAATGAATGGCGGGTGACCAGGCGTCCAAATCCCCCATTGAAATGAAGGCCGGGTGCCCAGGGCTCCAATCTCCCCATTGAAATGAATGGCGGGTGACCAGGCGTCCAAATCCCCCATTGAAATGAAGGCCGGGTGCCCAGGGCTCCAATCTCCCCAGTGAAATGAATGGCGGGTGACCAGGCGTCCAAATCCCCCATTGAAATGAAGGCCGGGTGCCCAGGGCTCCAATCTCCCCAGTGAAATGAATGGCGGGTGACCAGGCGTCCAAATCCCCCATTGAAATGAAGGCCGGGTGCCCAGGGCTCCAATCTCCCCAGTGAAATGAATGGCGGGTGACCAGGCGTCCAAATCCCCCATTGAAATGAAGGCCGGGTGCCCAGGGCTCCAATCTCCCCATTGAAATGAATGGCGGGTGACCAGGCGTCCAAATCCCCCATTGAAATGAAGGCCGGGTGCCCAGGGCTCCAATCTCCCCAGTGAAATGAATGGCGGATGACCAGGCGTCCAAATCCCCCATTGAAATGAAGGCCGGGTGACCAGGGCTCCAATCTCCCCATTGAAATGAATGGCGGGTGACCAGGCGTCCAAATCCCCCATTGAAATGAAGGCCGGGTGACCAGGCGTCCAAATCCCCCCATTGAAATGAATGGCGGGTGACCAGGCGTCCAAATCCCCCATTGAAATGAAGGCCGGGTGCCCAGGGCTCCAATCTCCCCATTGAAATGAATGGCGGGTGACCAGACGTCCAAATCCCCCATTGAAATGAAGGCCGGATGCCCAGGGCTCCAATCTCCCCATTGAAATGAATGGCGGGTGACCAGACGTCCAAATCCCCCATTGAAATGAAGGCCGGATGCCCAGGGCTCCAATCTCCCCATTGAAATGAATGCCGGGTGACCAGGCGTCCAAATCCCCCCATTGAAATGAATGGCGGGTGACCAGGCGTCCAAATCCCCCATTGAAATGAAGGCCGGGTGCCCAGGGCTCCAATCTCCCCATTGAAATGAATGGCGGGTGACCAGACGTCCAAATCCCCCATTGAAATGAAGGCCGGATGCCCAGGGCTCCAATCTCCCCATTGAAATGAATGCCGGGTGACCAGGCGTCCATATCCCCCCCCATTGAAATGAATGACGGGTGACCAGGCAGGCGAGAGCCCCCGCTGCAGAGGCTCCAGAGGTGGCACTCTGAAAATATTTCAAAAAAAGTTGACTTTGAAATTTTTGGAGAACCAGGATTTGGGGGGGGGGGGGCAAATGTGCTGAGGCAGGCCGCCCATAGTGCTCCTATTTCGGCCTGGGCGCGCCAGAGCACCCCCCTGGAAGTGGCACTCTGAAAATAATTAAAAAAAAATGACTTTGAAATTTTTTGAGAACCAGGATTTGGGGGGGGCAAATGTGCTGAGGCAGGCCGCCCATAGTGCTCCTATTTCGGCCTGGGCGCGCCAGAGCACCCCCCTGGAAGTGGCACTCTGAAAATAATTAAAAAAAAATGACTTTGAAAATTTTTGAGAACCAGGATTTGGGGGGGGGCAAATGTGCTGAGGCAGGCCGCCCATAGTGCTCCTATTTCGGCCTGGGCGCGCCAGAGCACCCCCCTGGAAGTGGCACTCTGAAAATAATTAAAAAAAAATGACTTTGAAATTTTTTGAGAACCAGGATTTGGGGGGGGCAAATGTGCTGAGGCAGGCCGCCCATAGTGCTCCTATTTCGGCCTGGGCGCGCCAGAGCACCCCCCTGGAAGTGGCACTCTGAAAATAATTAAAAAAAAATGACTTTGAAAATTTTTGAGAACCAGGATTTGGGGGGGGCAAATGTGCTGAGGCAGGCCGCCCAT
>NW_027520880.1:0-7500 GCF_051991255.1 Vanacampus margaritifer
GGGCTTGTTGCTGGCCGTTGGGGCCTGTGTTCGGGGCTTGTTGCTGGCCGTTGGTGCCTGTGTTCGGGGCTTGTTGCTGGTCGTTGGTGCCTGTGTTCGGGGCTTGTTGCTGGCCGTTGGGGCCTGTGTTCGGGGCTTGTTGCTGGCCGTTGGTGCCTGTGTTCGGGGCTTGTTGCTGGTCGTTGGTGCCTGTGTTCGGGGCTTGTTGCTGGTCGTTGGTGCCTGTGTTCGGGGCTTGTTGCTGGTCGTTGGTGCCTGTGTTCGGGGCTTGTTGCTGGTCGTTGGTGCCTGTGTTCGGGGCTTGTTGCTGGTCGTTGGTGCCTGTGTTCGGGGCTTGTTGCTGGTCGTTGGTGCCTGTGTTCGGGGCTTGTTGCTGGTCGTTGGTGCCTGTGTTCGGGGCTTGTTGCTGGTTGTTGGCGGGGCTCCATGATGGCGGGTGACCAGGGGCGACTGGCGGGTGACCAGGGGTCAAAATCGGCTGGCGGGTGCCCAGGGGTTGACATTGGATGGCGGGTGACCAGGGGTCAAAATCGGCTGGCGGGTGCCCAGGGGTTGACATTGGATGGAGGGTGCCCAGGGGTCAAAGATCGACTGGCGGGTGCCCAGGGGTTGACATTGAATGGCGGGTGCCCAGGGGTCGAAATCGACTGGCGGGTGCCCAGGGGTTGACATTGGATGGCGGGTGCCCAGGGGTCGAAATCGACTGGCGGGTGCCCAGGGGTTGACATTGGATGGCGGGTGCCCAGGGGTCGAAATCGACTGGCGGGTGCCCAGGGGTTGACATTGGATGGCGGGTGCCCAGGGGTCGAAATCGACTGGCGGGTGCCCAGGGGTTGACATTGGATGGCGGGTGCCCAGGGGTCGAAATCGACTGGCGGGTGCCCAGGGGTTGACATTGGATGGCGGGTGCCCAGGGGTCGAAATCGACTGGCGGGTGCCCAGGGGTTGACATTGGATGGCGGGTGCCCAGGGGTCGAAATCGACTGGCGGGTGCCCAGGGGTTGACATTGGATGGCGGGTGCCCAGGGGTTGACATTGGATGGCGGGTGCCCAGGGGTCAAAATCGACTGGCGGGTGCCCAGGGGTTGACATTGGATGGCGGGTGCCCAGGGGTCGAAATCGACTGGCGGGTGCCCAGGGGTTGACATTGGATGGCGGGTGCCCAGGGGTCGAAATCGACTGGCGGGTGCCCAGGGGTTGACATTGGATGGCGGGTGCCCAGGGGTCAAAATCGACTGGCGGGTGCCCAGGGGTTGAAATTGACCAGGGGGAGAGCGCCTGCCATAGCCGAAATAGGAGCGCTATGGGCGGCCTGCCTCAGCAGATTTGGCCCCCCAAATCCTGGTTCTCAAAAATTTTCAAAGTCAACTTTTTTCAAAATATTTTCAGAGTGCCACTTCCCAGGGGATTCTCGCCTGCCATAGCCGAAATAGGAGCGCCATGGGCGGCCTGCCTCAGCACATTTGGCCCCCCCAAATCCTGGTTCTCAAAAATTTTCAAAGTCAACTTTTTTCAAAATATTTTCAGAGTGCCACTTCCCAGGGGGATTCTCGCCTGCCATAGCCAAAATAGGAGCGCCATGGGCGGCCTCAGTGAGCACATTTGGCCCCCCCATCCTGGAGCGCCATGGACCAGGGGGAGAGCGCCTCTCTTTGGGGCTTGTTGCTGGCTGTTGGCGGGGCTCCATGGACCAGGGGGAGAGCGCCATGGACCAGGGGGAGAGCGCCTCTCTTCGGGGCTTGATGCCTGTTGGCGGGGGCTCCATGGACCAGGGGGAGAGCGCCTCTCTGTGGGGCTTGTTGCTGGCTATTGGCGGGGCTCCATGGACCAGGGGGAGAGCGCCTCTCTTTGGGGCTTGTTGCTGGCTGTTGGCGGGGCTCCATGGACCAGGGGGAGAGCGCCATGGACCAGGGGGAGAGCACCTGCCATAGCCGAAATAAGAGCACTATAGGCGGCCGCCCTCAGCACATTTGGCCCCCCAAATCCTGGTTCTCAAAAATTTTCAAAGTCAACTTTTTTCAAAATATTTTCAGAGTGCCACTTCCCAGGGGGATTCTCGCCTGCCATAGCCGAAATAGGAGCGCCATGGGCGGCCTCAGTGAGCACATTTGGCCCCCCCATCCTGGAGCGCCATGGACCAGGGGGAGAGCGCCTCTCTTTGGGGCTTGTTGCTGGCTGTTGGCGGGGCTCCATGGACCAGGGGGAGAGCGCCATGGACCAGGGGGAGAGCGCCTCTCTTCGGGGCTTGATGCCTGTTGGCGGGGCTCCATGGACCAGGGGGAGAGCGCCTCTCTTTGGGGCTTGTTGCTGGCTATTGGCGGGGCTCCATGGACCAGGGGGAGAGCGCCTCTCTTTGGGGCTTGTTGCTGGCTGTTGGCGGGGCTCCATGGACCAGGGGGAGAGCGCCATGGACCAGGGGGAGAGCACCTGCCATAGCCGAAATAAGAGCACTATAGGCGGCCGCCCTCAGCACATTTGGCCCCCCAATCCTGGTTCTCAAATTTTTTCAAAGTCAACTTTTTTCGAAATATTTTCAGAGTGCCACCTCCAGCGGGGGCTCTCGCCTGCCATAGCCGAAATAAGAGCACTATGGGCGGCCGCCCTCAGCACATTTGGCCCCCCCATCCTGGAGCGCCATGGACCAGGAGGAGAGCGCCTCTCTTCGGGGCTTGATGCCTGTTGGCGGGGCTCCATGGACCAGGGGGAGAGCGCCTCTCTTTGGGGCTTGTTGCTGGCTGTTGGCGTGGCTCCATGGACCAGGGGGAGAGCGCCATGGACCAGGGGGAGAGCACCTGCCATAGCCGAAATAAGAGCACTTTAGGCGGCCGCCCTCAGCACATTTGGCCCCCCCATCCTGGAGCGCCATGGACCAGGAGGAGAGCGCCTCTCTTCGGGGCTTGATGCCTGTTGGCGGGGCTCCATGGACCAGGGGGAGAGCGCCTCTCTTTGGGGCTTGTTGCTGGCTGTTGGCGTGGCTCCATGGACCAGGGGGAGAGCGCCATGGACCAGGGGGAGAGCACCTGCCATAGCCGAAATAAGAGCACTATAGGCGGCCGCCCTCAGCACATTTGGCCCCCCCCATCCTGGAGCGCCATGGACCAAGGGGAGAGCGCCTCTCTTCGGGGCTTGATGCCTGTTGGCGGGGCTCCATGGACCAGGGGGAGAGCGCCTCTCTTTGGGGCTTGTTGCTGGCTGTTGGCGTGGCTCCATGGACCAGGGGGAGAGCGCCATGGACCAGGGGGAGAGCACCTGCCATAGCCGAAATAAGAGCACTATAGGCGGCCGCCCTCAGCACATTTGGCCCCCCCATCCTGGAGCGCCATGGACCAGGGGGAGAGCGCCTCTCTTCGGGGCTTGATGCCTGTTGGCGGGGCTCCATGGACCAGGGGGAGAGCGCCTCTCTTTGGGGCTTGTTGCTGGCTGTTGGCGTGGCTCCATGGACCAGGGGGAGAGCGCCATGGACCAGGGGGAGAGCACCTGCCATAGCCGAAATAAGAGCACTATAGGCGGCCGCCCTCAGCACATTTGGCCCCCCCATCCTGGAGCGCCATGGACCAAGGGGAGAGCGCCTCTCTTCGGGGCTTGATGCCTGTTGGCGGGGCTCCATGGACCAGGGGGAGAGCGCCTCTCTTTGGGGCTTGTTGCTGGCTGTTGGCGTGGCTCCATGGACCAGGGGGGAGAGCGCCATGGACCAGGGGGAGAGCACCTGCCATAGCCGAAATAAGAGCACTATAGGCGGCCGCCCTCAGCACATTTGGCCCCCCCATCCTGGAGCGCCATGGACAAGGGGGAGAGCGCCTCTCTTCGGGGCTTGATGCCTGTTGGCGGGGCTCCATGGACCAGGGGGAGAGCGCCTCTCTTTGGGGCTTGTTGCTGGCTGTTGGCGTGGCTCCATGGACCAGGGGGAGAGCGCCATGGACCAGGGGGAGAGCACCTGCCATAGCCGAAATAAGAGCACTATAGGCGGCCGCCCTCAGCACATTTGGCCCCCCCATCCTGGAGCGCCATGGACAAGGGGGAGAGCGCCTCTCTTCGGGGCTTGTTGCTGGCTGTTGGCGGGGCTCCATGTACCAGGGGGAGAGCGCCATGGACCAGGGGGAGAGTGCCTCTCTTCGGGGCTTGATGCCTGTTGGCGGGGCTCCATGGACCAGGGAGAGAGCGCCTCTCTTTGGGGCTTGTTGCTGGCTGTTGGCGGGGCTCCATGGACCAGGGGGAAAGCGCCATGGACCAGGGGGAGAGCGCCTGCCATAGCCGAAATAGGAGCACTATAGGCGGCCGCCCTCAGCACATTTGGCCTGTCGCCGCTGTCCGCTGGCCGCTGTCCGCTGGCCGCTGTCCGCTGGCCGCTGTCCGCTTTCCCCTTTACTTTCAGCACTTTCAGCACTTTCAGCACTTTCAGCACTTCCAGCACTTCCAGCACTTCCAGCACTTCCAGCTCTTCCCCCTCTTTCCCTTCTTCCAACTGCGGGCGCGCCGGGCGCACAGGGGCTCGTGCGGAGGGGTGTGTGTGCGTGCATGTGCCGAACAAGGAGGAGAGCGCCTCACTTCGGGGCTTGTCGCTGGCCGTCGGCGGGGCTCCAAGGACCAGGGGGAGAGCGCCTCTCTTTGGGGGCTTGATGCTGGCTGTTGGCGCGTGTCTTCGGGGCTCCACGGACCAGTGGGAGAGCGCCTGTCTTCGGGGCTTGATGCTGGCCGTTTGCGGGACTCCATGGACCAGGGGGAGAGCGCCATGGACCAGGGGGAGAGCGTCTCTCTTCAGGGATTGACCAGGGCTCCAATCTTCCCATTGAAATGAATGGCGGGTGACCAGGCGTCCAAATCCCCCATTGAAATGAAGGCCGGATGCCCAGGGCTCCAATCTCCCCATTGAAATGAATGGCGGGTGACCGGGCGTCCAAATCCCCCATTGAAATGAAGGCCGGGTGCCCAGGGCTCCAATCTCCCCATTGAAATGAATGGCGGGTGACCGGGCGTCCAAATCCCCCATTGAAATGAAGGCCGGGTGCCAAGGGCTCCAATCTCCCCATTGAAATGAATGCCGGGTGACCGGGCGTCCAAATCCCCCATTGAAATGAAGGCCGGGTGCCCAGGGCTCCAATCTCCCCATTGAAATGAATGGCGGGTGACCGGGCGTCCAAATCCCCCATTGAAATGAAGGCCGGGTGCCCAGGGCTCCAATCTCCCCAGTGAAATGAATGGCGGGTGACCAGGCGTCCAAATCCCCCATTGAAATGAAGGCCGGGTGCCCAGGGCTCCAATCTCCCCATTGAAATGAATGGCGGGTGACCAGGCGTCCAAATCCCCCATTGAAATGAAGGCCGGGTGCCCAGGGCTCCAATCTCCCCAGTGAAATGAATGGCGGGTGACCAGGCGTCCAAATCCCCCATTGAAATGAAGGCCGGGTGCCCAGGGCTCCAATCTCCCCAGTGAAATGAATGGCGGGTGACCAGGCGTCCAAATCCCCCATTGAAATGAAGGCCGGGTGCCCAGGGCTCCAATCTCCCCATTGAAATGAATGGCGGGTGACCAGGCGTCCAAATCCCCCATTGAAATGAAGGCCGGGTGCCCAGGGCTCCAATCTCCCCATTGAAATGAATGGCGGGTGACCAGGCGTCCAAATCCCCCATTGAAATGAAGGCCGGGTGACCAGGCGTCCAAATCCCCCATTGAAATGAAGGCCGGGTGCCCAGGGCTCCAATCTCCCCATTGAAATGAATGGCGGGTGACCAGACGTCCAAATCCCCCATTGAAATGAAGGCCGGATGCCCAGGGCTCCAATCTCCCCATTGAAATGAATGCCGGGTGACCAGGCGTCCATATCCCCCCCCCATTGAAATGAATGACGGGTGACCAGGCAGGCGAGAGCCCCCGCTGCAGAGGCTCCAGAGGTGGCACTCTGAAAATATTTCAAAAAAAGTTGACTTTGAAATTTTTGGAGAACCAGGATTTGGGGGGGGCAAATGTGCTGAGGCAGGCCGCCCATAGTGCTCCTATTTCGGCCTGGGCGCGCCAGAGCACCCCCCTGGAAGTGGCACTCTGAAAATAATTAAAAAAAAATGACTTTGAAAATTTTTGAGAACCAGGATTTGGGGGGGGCAAATGTGCTGAGGCAGGCCGCCCATAGTGCTCCTATTTCGGCCTGGGCGCGCCAGAGCACCCCCCTGGAAGTGGCACTCTGAAAATAATTAAAAAAAAATGACTTTGAAAATTTTTGAGAACCAGGATTTGGGGGGGGCAAATGTGCTGAGGCAGGCCGCCCATAGTGCTCCTATTTCGGCCTGGGCGCGCCAGAGCACCCCCCTGGAAGTGGCACTCTGAAAATAATTCGAAAAAAGATGACTTTGAAAATTTTTGAGAACCAGGATTTGGGGGGGCAAATCTGCTCAGGCAGGCCGCCCATAGTGCTCCTATTTCGGCCTGGGCGAGCCAGAGCCCCCCCTGGAAGTGCCCCATTCATTTTCAATGGCCGGGTGACCAGGCGTCGAAAAATGCCATAGGAAATGAATGGGGCCCATTCATTTTCAATGGCCGGGTGACCAGGGGGCCAGTACCACCTGCCGCCATTAGGGGCGCTGTAGATAGGGGACCTCGTCCCCCCATTCGAGAGGTTTGCCCCCAAACCTCAAAATGTATGGGGTACAATATCAGGAGCGAGCTTTTTAAGACGAAAAATTTTCAGAGTCAACTTTCTTCGAAATATTTTCAGAGTGCCACTTCCCAGGGGGATTCTCGCTTGCCAAGGCCGAGATAAGAGCACTATGGGCGGCCTGCCTCAACACATTTGGCCCCCCCAAATCCTGGTTCTCAAAAATTTTCAAAGTCAACTTTTTTCGAAATATTTTCAGAGTGCCACTTCCCAGGGGGATTCTCGCTTGCCAAGGCCGAGATAAGAGCACTATGGGCGGCCTGCCTCAGCACATTTGGCCCCCCCAAATCCTGGTTCTCAAAAATTTTCAAAGTCTGCTTTTTTCGAAATATTTTCAGAGTGCCACTTCCCAGGGGGATTCTCGCTTGCCAAGGCCGAGATAAGAGCACTATGGGCGGCCTGCCTCAGTACATTTGGCCCCCCCAAATCCTGGTTCTCAAAAATTTTCAAAGTCTGCTCTTTTCGAAATATTTTCAGAGTGCCACTTCCCAGGGGGATTCTCGCTTGCCAAGGCCGAGATAAGAGCACTATGGGCGGCCTGCCTCAGCACATTTGGCCCCCCCCAAATCCTGGTTCTCAAAAATTTTCAAAGTCTGCTCTTTTCGAAATATTTTCAGAGTGCCACTTCCCAGGGGGATTCTCGCTTGCCAAGGCCGAGATAAGAGCACTATGGGCGGCCTGCCTCAGCACATTTGGCCCCCCCCAAATCCTGGTTCTCAAAAATTTTCAAAGTCTGCTCTTTTCGAAATATTTTCAGAGTGCCACTTCCCAGGGGGATTCTCGCTTGCCATGGCCGAGATAAGAGCACTATGGGCGGCCTGCCTCAGCACATTTAACCCCCCCCCAAAATGCGC
>NW_027520880.1:20000-27013 GCF_051991255.1 Vanacampus margaritifer
TGGCCGTTGGTGCCTGTGTTCGGGGCTTGTTGCTGGTCGTTGGTGCCTGTGTTCGGGGCTTGTTGCTGGCCGTTGGGGCCTGTGTTCGGGGCTTGTTGCTGGCCGTTGGTGCCTGTGTTCGGGGCTTGTTGCTGGTCGTTGGTGCCTGTGTTCGGGGCTTGTTGCTGGTCGTTGGTGCCTGTGTTCGGGGCTTGTTGCTGGTCGTTGGTGCCTGTGTTCGGGGCTTGTTGCTGGTCGTTGGTGCCTGTGTTCGGGGCTTGTTGCTGGTCGTTGGTGCCTGTGTTCGGGGCTTGTTGCTGGTCGTTGGTGCCTGTGTTCGGGGCTTGTTGCTGGTCGTTGGTGCCTGTGTTCGGGGCTTGTTGCTGGTTGTTGGCGGGGCTCCATGATGGCGGGTGACCAGGGGCGACTGGCGGGTGACCAGGGGTCAAAATCGGCTGGCGGGTGCCCAGGGGTTGACATTGGATGGCGGGTGACCAGGGGTCAAAATCGGCTGGCGGGTGCCCAGGGGTTGACATTGGATGGAGGGTGCCCAGGGGTCAAAATCGACTGGCGGGTGCCCAGGGGTTGACATTGAATGGCGGGTGCCCAGGGGTCGAAATCGACTGGCGGGTGCCCAGGGGTTGACATTGGATGGCGGGTGCCCAGGGGTCGAAATCGACTGGCGGGTGCCCAGGGGTTGACATTGGATGGCGGGTGCCCAGGGGTCGAAATCGACTGGCGGGTGCCCAGGGGTTGACATTGGATGGCGGGTGCCCAGGGGTCGAAATCGACTGGCGGGTGCCCAGGGGTTGACATTGGATGGCGGGTGCCCAGGGGTCGAAATCGACTGGCGGGTGCCCAGGGGTTGACATTGGATGGCGGGTGCCCAGGGGTCGAAATCGACTGGCGGGTGCCCAGGGGTTGACATTGGATGGCGGGTGCCCAGGGGTCGAAATCGACTGGCGGGTGCCCAGGGGTTGACATTGGATGGCGGGTGCCCAGGGGTTGACATTGGATGGCGGGTGCCCAGGGGTCAAAATCGACTGGCGGGTGCCCAGGGGTTGACATTGGATGGCGGGTGCCCAGGGGTCGAAATCGACTGGCGGGTGCCCAGGGGTTGACATTGGATGGCGGGTGCCCAGGGGTCGAAATCGACTGGCGGGTGCCCAGGGGTTGACATTGGATGGCGGGTGCCCAGGGGTCAAAATCGACTGGCGGGTGCCCAGGGGTTGAAATTGACCAGGGGGAGAGCGCCTGCCATAGCCGAAATAGGAGCGCTATGGGCGGCCTGCCTCAGCAGATTTGGCCCCCCAAATCCTGGTTCTCAAAAATTTTCAAAGTCAACTTTTTTCAAAATATTTTCAGAGTGCCACTTCCCAGGGGGATTCTCGCCTGCCATAGCCGAAATAGGAGCGCCATGGGCGGCCTGCCTCAGCACATTTGGCCCCCCAAATCCTGGTTCTCAAAAATTTTCAAAGTCAACTTTTTTCAAAATATTTTCAGAGTGCCACTTCCCAGGGGGATTCTCGCCTGCCATAGCCAAAATAGGAGCGCCATGGGCGGCCTCAGTGAGCACATTTGGCCCCCCCATCCTGGAGCGCCATGGACCAGGGGGAGAGCGCCTCTCTTTGGGGCTTGTTGCTGGCTGTTGGCGGGGCTCCATGGACCAGGGGGAGAGCGCCATGGACCAGGGGGAGAGCGCCTCTCTTCGGGGCTTGATGCCTGTTGGCGGGGCTCCATGGACCAGGGGGAGAGCGCCTCTCTGTGGGGCTTGTTGCTGGCTATTGGCGGGGCTCCATGGACCAGGGGGAGAGCGCCTCTCTTTGGGGCTTGTTGCTGGCTGTTGGCGGGGCTCCATGGACCAGGGGGAGAGCGCCATGGACCAGGGGGAGAGCACCTGCCATAGCCGAAATAAGAGCACTATAGGCGGCCGCCCTCAGCACATTTGGCCCCCCAAATCCTGGTTCTCAAAAATTTTCAAAGTCAACTTTTTTCAAAATATTTTCAGAGTGCCACTTCCCAGGGGGATTCTCGCCTGCCATAGCCGAAATAGGAGCGCCATGGGCGGCCTCAGTGAGCACATTTGGCCCCCCCATCCTGGAGCGCCATGGACCAGGGGGAGAGCGCCTCTCTTTGGGGCTTGTTGCTGGCTGTTGGCGGGGCTCCATGGACCAGGGGGAGAGCGCCATGGACCAGGGGGAGAGCGCCTCTCTTCGGGGCTTGATGCCTGTTGGCGGGGCTCCATGGACCAGGGGGAGAGCGCCTCTCTTTGGGGCTTGTTGCTGGCTATTGGCGGGGCTCCATGGACCAGGGGGAGAGCGCCTCTCTTTGGGGCTTGTTGCTGGCTGTTGGCGGGGCTCCATGGACCAGGGGGAGAGCGCCATGGACCAGGGGGAGAGCACCTGCCATAGCCGAAATAAGAGCACTATAGGCGGCCGCCCTCAGCACATTTGGCCCCCCAATCCTGGTTCTCAAATTTTTTCAAAGTCAACTTTTTTCGAAATATTTTCAGAGTGCCACCTCCAGCGGGGGCTCTCGCCTGCCATAGCCGAAATAAGAGCACTATGGGCGGCCGCCCTCAGCACATTTGGCCCCCCCATCCTGGAGCGCCATGGACCAGGAGGAGAGCGCCTCTCTTCGGGGCTTGATGCCTGTTGGCGGGGCTCCATGGACCAGGGGGAGAGCGCCTCTCTTTGGGGCTTGTTGCTGGCTGTTGGCGTGGCTCCATGGACCAGGGGGAGAGCGCCATGGACCAGGGGGAGAGCACCTGCCATAGCCGAAATAAGAGCACTTTAGGCGGCCGCCCTCAGCACATTTGGCCCCCCCATCCTGGAGCGCCATGGACCAGGAGGAGAGCGCCTCTCTTCGGGGCTTGATGCCTGTTGGCGGGGCTCCATGGACCAGGGGGAGAGCGCCTCTCTTTGGGGCTTGTTGCTGGCTGTTGGCGTGGCTCCATGGACCAGGGGGAGAGCGCCATGGACCAGGGGGAGAGCACCTGCCATAGCCGAAATAAGAGCACTATAGGCGGCCGCCCTCAGCACATTTGGCCCCCCCATCCTGGAGCGCCATGGACCAAGGGGAGAGCGCCTCTCTTCGGGGCTTGATGCCTGTTGGCGGGGCTCCATGGACCAGGGGGAGAGCGCCTCTCTTTGGGGCTTGTTGCTGGCTGTTGGCGTGGCTCCATGGACCAGGGGGAGAGCGCCATGGACCAGGGGGAGAGCACCTGCCATAGCCGAAATAAGAGCACTATAGGCGGCCGCCCTCAGCACATTTGGCCCCCCCATCCTGGAGCGCCATGGACCAGGGGGAGAGCGCCTCTCTTCGGGGCTTGATGCCTGTTGGCGGGGCTCCATGGACCAGGGGGAGAGCGCCTCTCTTTGGGGCTTGTTGCTGGCTGTTGGCGTGGCTCCATGGACCAGGGGGAGAGCGCCATGGACCAGGGGGAGAGCACCTGCCATAGCCGAAATAAGAGCACTATAGGCGGCCGCCCTCAGCACATTTGGCCCCCCCATCCTGGAGCGCCATGGACCAAGGGGAGAGCGCCTCTCTTCGGGGCTTGATGCCTGTTGGCGGGGCTCCATGGACCAGGGGGAGAGCGCCTCTCTTTGGGGCTTGTTGCTGGCTGTTGGCGTGGCTCCATGGACCAGGGGGAGAGCGCCATGGACCAGGGGGAGAGCACCTGCCATAGCCGAAATAAGAGCACTATAGGCGGCCGCCCTCAGCACATTTGGCCCCCCCATCCTGGAGCGCCATGGACAAGGGGGAGAGCGCCTCTCTTCGGGGCTTGATGCCTGTTGGCGGGGCTCCATGGACCAGGGGGAGAGCGCCTCTCTTTGGGGCTTGTTGCTGGCTGTTGGCGTGGCTCCATGGACCAGGGGGAGAGCGCCATGGACCAGGGGGAGAGCACCTGCCATAGCCGAAATAAGAGCACTATAGGCGGCCGCCCTCAGCACATTTGGCCCCCCCATCCTGGAGCGCCATGGACAAGGGGGAGAGCGCCTCTCTTCGGGGCTTGTTGCTGGCTGTTGGCGGGGCTCCATGTACCAGGGGGAGAGCGCCATGGACCAGGGGGAGAGTGCCTCTCTTCGGGGCTTGATGCCTGTTGGCGGGGCTCCATGGACCAGGGAGAGAGCGCCTCTCTTTGGGGCTTGTTGCTGGCTGTTGGCGGGGCTCCATGGACCAGGGGGAAAGCGCCATGGACCAGGGGGAGAGCGCCTGCCATAGCCGAAATAGGAGCACTATAGGCGGCCGCCCTCAGCACATTTGGCCTGTCGCCGCTGTCCGCTGGCCGCTGTCCGCTGGCCGCTGTCCGCTGGCCGCTGTCCGCTTTCCCCTTTACTTTCAGCACTTTCAGCACTTTCAGCACTTTCAGCACTTCCAGCACTTCCAGCACTTCCAGCACTTCCAGCTCTTCCCCCTCTTTCCCTTCTTCCAACTGCGGGCGCGCCGGGCGCACAGGGGCTCGTGCGGAGGGGTGTGTGTGCGTGCATGTGCCGAACAAGGAGGAGAGCGCCTCACTTCGGGGCTTGTCGCTGGCCGTCGGCGGGGCTCCAAGGACCAGGGGGAGAGCGCCTCTCTTTGGGGGCTTGATGCTGGCTGTTGGCGCGTGTCTTCGGGGCTCCACGGACCAGTGGGAGAGCGCCTGTCTTCGGGGCTTGATGCTGGCCGTTTGCGGGACTCCATGGACCAGGGGGAGAGCGCCATGGACCAGGGGGAGAGCGTCTCTCTTCAGGGATTGACCAGGGCTCCAATCTTCCCATTGAAATGAATGGCGGGTGACCAGGCGTCCAAATCCCCCATTGAAATGAAGGCCGGATGCCCAGGGCTCCAATCTCCCCATTGAAATGAATGGCGGGTGACCGGGCGTCCAAATCCCCCATTGAAATGAAGGCCGGGTGCCCAGGGCTCCAATCTCCCCATTGAAATGAATGGCGGGTGACCGGGCGTCCAAATCCCCCATTGAAATGAAGGCCGGGTGCCAAGGGCTCCAATCTCCCCATTGAAATGAATGCCGGGTGACCGGGCGTCCAAATCCCCCATTGAAATGAAGGCCGGGTGCCCAGGGCTCCAATCTCCCCATTGAAATGAATGGCGGGTGACCGGGCGTCCAAATCCCCCATTGAAATGAAGGCCGGGTGCCCAGGGCTCCAATCTCCCCAGTGAAATGAATGGCGGGTGACCAGGCGTCCAAATCCCCCATTGAAATGAAGGCCGGGTGCCCAGGGCTCCAATCTCCCCATTGAAATGAATGGCGGGTGACCAGGCGTCCAAATCCCCCATTGAAATGAAGGCCGGGTGCCCAGGGCTCCAATCTCCCCAGTGAAATGAATGGCGGGTGACCAGGCGTCCAAATCCCCCATTGAAATGAAGGCCGGGTGCCCAGGGCTCCAATCTCCCCAGTGAAATGAATGGCGGGTGACCAGGCGTCCAAATCCCCCATTGAAATGAAGGCCGGGTGCCCAGGGCTCCAATCTCCCCATTGAAATGAATGGCGGGTGACCAGGCGTCCAAATCCCCCATTGAAATGAAGGCCGGGTGCCCAGGGCTCCAATCTCCCCATTGAAATGAATGGCGGGTGACCAGGCGTCCAAATCCCCCATTGAAATGAAGGCCGGGTGACCAGGCGTCCAAATCCCCCATTGAAATGAAGGCCGGGTGCCCAGGGCTCCAATCTCCCCATTGAAATGAATGGCGGGTGACCAGACGTCCAAATCCCCCATTGAAATGAAGGCCGGATGCCCAGGGCTCCAATCTCCCCATTGAAATGAATGCCGGGTGACCAGGCGTCCATATCCCCCCCCCATTGAAATGAATGACGGGTGACCAGGCAGGCGAGAGCCCCCGCTGCAGAGGCTCCAGAGGTGGCACTCTGAAAATATTTCAAAAAAAGTTGACTTTGAAATTTTTGGAGAACCAGGATTTGGGGGGGGCAAATGTGCTGAGGCAGGCCGCCCATAGTGCTCCTATTTCGGCCTGGGCGCGCCAGAGCACCCCCCTGGAAGTGGCACTCTGAAAATAATTAAAAAAAAATGACTTTGAAAATTTTTGAGAACCAGGATTTGGGGGGGGCAAATGTGCTGAGGCAGGCCGCCCATAGTGCTCCTATTTCGGCCTGGGCGCGCCAGAGCACCCCCCTGGAAGTGGCACTCTGAAAATAATTAAAAAAAAATGACTTTGAAAATTTTTGAGAACCAGGATTTGGGGGGGGCAAATGTGCTGAGGCAGGCCGCCCATAGTGCTCCTATTTCGGCCTGGGCGCGCCAGAGCACCCCCCTGGAAGTGGCACTCTGAAAATAATTCGAAAAAAGATGACTTTGAAAATTTTTGAGAACCAGGATTTGGGGGGGCAAATCTGCTCAGGCAGGCCGCCCATAGTGCTCCTATTTCGGCCTGGGCGAGCCAGAGCCCCCCCTGGAAGTGCCCCATTCATTTTCAATGGCCGGGTGACCAGGCGTCGAAAAATGCCATAGGAAATGAATGGGGCCCATTCATTTTCAATGGCCGGGTGACCAGGGGGCCAGTACCACCTGCCGCCATTAGGGGCGCTGTAGATAGGGGACCTCGTCCCCCCATTCGAGAGGTTTGCCCCCAAACCTCAAAATGTATGGGGTACAATATCAGGAGCGAGCTTTTTAAGACGAAAAATTTTCAGAGTCAACTTTCTTCGAAATATTTTCAGAGTGCCACTTCCCAGGGGGATTCTCGCTTGCCAAGGCCGAGATAAGAGCACTATGGGCGGCCTGCCTCAACACATTTGGCCCCCCCAAATCCTGGTTCTCAAAAATTTTCAAAGTCAACTTTTTTCGAAATATTTTCAGAGTGCCACTTCCCAGGGGGATTCTCGCTTGCCAAGGCCGAGATAAGAGCACTATGGGCGGCCTGCCTCAGCACATTTGGCCCCCCCAAATCCTGGTTCTCAAAAATTTTCAAAGTCTGCTTTTTTCGAAATATTTTCAGAGTGCCACTTCCCAGGGGGATTCTCGCTTGCCAAGGCCGAGATAAGAGCACTATGGGCGGCCTGCCTCAGTACATTT
>NW_027520881.1:0-26823 GCF_051991255.1 Vanacampus margaritifer
CGCTCGGGTCGCAGTCCCCACTGGAGGTGCGGGTTCGAATCCCAGAGATTCCCCCATAGGAATGAATGGTCGAAATGCCCAATTGAAATGAATGGCGGGCTACCAGGTGTCAAAGTCCCCCAATGAACCTGGGAAGGAAAGAGCTGTCAGGATGGCTGAGCGGTCTAAGTCGCTGCGCTCGGGTCGCAGTCCCCACTGGAGGCGCGGGTTCGAATCCCAGAGATTCCCCCATAGGAATGAATGGTCGAAATGCCCAATTGAAATGAATGGCGGGCTACCAGGTGTAAAAGTCCCCCAATGAACCTGGGAAGGAAAGAGCTGTCAGGATGGCTGAGCGGTCTAAGTCGCTGCGCTCGGGTCGCAGTCCCCACTGGAGGCGCGGGTTCGAATCCCAGAGAATCCCCCATAGGAATGAATGGTCGAAATGCCCAATTGAAATGAATGGCGGGCTACCAGGTGTCAAAGTCCCCCATTGAAGATTGGAAGGAAAGAGCTGTCAGGATGGCTGAGCGGTCTAAGTCGCTGCGTTCGGGTCGCAGTCCCCACTGGAGGCGAGGGTTCGAATCCCAGAGATTCCCCCATAGGAATGAACGGTCGAAATGCCCCATTGAAATGAATGGCGGGCTACCAGGTGTCAAAGTCCCCCAATGAACCTGGGAAGGAAAGAGCTGTCAGGATGGCCGAGTGGTCTAAGTCGCTGCGCTCGGGTCGCAGTCCCCACTGGAGGCGCGGGTTCGAATCCCAGAGATTCCCCCATAGGAATGAATGGTCGAAATGTCCAATTGAAATGAATGGCGGGCTACCAGGTGTCAAAGTCCCCCAATGAACCTGGGAAGGAAAGAGCTGTCAGGATGGCTGAGCGGTCTAAGTCGCTGCGTTCGGGTCGCAGTCCCCACTGGAGGCGAGGGTTCGAATCCCAGAGATTCCCCCATAGGAATGAATGGTCGAAATGCCCCATTGAAATGAATGGCGGGCTACCAGGTGTCAAAGTCCCCCAATGAACCTGGGAAGGAAAGAGCTGTCAGGATGGCCGAGTGGTCTAAGTCGCTGCGCTCGGGTCGCAGTCCCCACTGGAGGCGCGGGTTCGAATCCCAGAGATTCCCCCATAGGAATGAATGGTCGAAATGCCCAATTGAAATGAATGGCGGGCTACCAGGTGTCAAAGTCCCCCAATGAACCTGGGAAGGAAAGAGCTGTCAGGATGGCCGAGTGGTCTAAGTCGCTGCGCTCGGGTCGCAGTCCCCACTGGAGGCGCGGGTTCGAATCCCAGAGATTCCCCCATAGGAATGAATGGTCGAAATGCCCAATTGAAATGAATGGCGGGCTACCAGGTGTCAAAGTCCCCCATTGAACCTGGGAAGGAAAGAGCTGTCAGGATGGCTGAGCGGTCTAAGTCGCTGCGCTCGGGTCGCAGTCCCCACTGGAGGTGCGGGTTCGAATCCCAGAGATTCCCCCATAGGAATGAATGGTCGAAATGCCCAATTGAAATGAATGGCGGGCTACCAGGTGTCAAAGTCCCCCAATGAACCTGGGAAGGAAAGAGCTGTCAGGATGGCTGAGCGGTCTAAGTCGCTGCGCTCAGGTCGCAGTCCCCACTGGAGGCGCGGGTTCGAATCCCAGAGATTCCCCCATAGGAATGAATGGTCGAAATGCCCAATTGAAATGAATGGCGGGCTACCAGGTGTCAAAGTCCCCCAATGAACCTGGGAAGGAAAGAGCTGTCAGGATGGCTGAGCGGTCTAAGTCGCTGCGCTCGGGTCGCAGTCCCCACTGGAGGTGCGGGTTCGAATCCCAGAGATTCCCCCATAGGAATGAATGGTCGAAATGCCCAATTGAAATGAATGGCGGGCTACCAGGTGTCAAAGTCCCCCATTGAACATTGGAAGGAAAGAGCTGTCAGGATGGCTGAGCGGTCTAAGTCGCTGCGTTCGGGTCGCAGTCCCCACTGGAGGCGAGGGTTCGAATCCCAGAGATTCCCCCATAGGAATGAATGGTCGAAATGCCCCATTGAAATGAATGGCGGGCTACCAGGTGTCAAAGTCCCCCAATGAACCTGGGAAGGAAAGAGCTGTCAGGATGGCCGAGTGGTCTAAGTCGCTGCGCTCGGGTCGCAGTCCCCACTGGAGGCGTGGGTTCGAATCCCAGAGATTCCCCCATAGGAATGAATGGTCGAAATGCCCAATTGAAATGAATGGCGGGCTACCAGGTGTCAAAGTCCCCCAATGAACCTGGGAAGGAAAGAGCTGTCAGGATGGCCGAGTGGTCTAAGTCGCTGCGCTCGGGTCGCAGTCCCCACTGGAGGCGCGGGTTCGAATCCCAGAGATTCCCCCATAGGAATGAATGGTCGAAATGCCCCATTGAAATGAATGGCGGGCTACCAGGTGTCAAAGTCCCCCAATGAACCTGGGAAGGAAAGAGCTGTCAGGATGGCTGAGCGGTCTAAGTCGCTGCGCTCGGGTCGCAGTCCCCACTGGAGGCGCGGGTTCGAATCCTAGAGATTCCCCCATAGGAATGAATGGTCGAAATGCCCCATTGAAATGAATGGCGGGCTACCAGGTGTCAAAGTCCACCATTGAACCTGGGAAGGAAAGAGCTGTCAGGATGGCTGAGCGGTCTAAGTCGCTGCGCTCGGGTCGCAGTCCCCACTGGAGGCGCGGGTTCGAATCCCAGAGATTCCCCCATAGGAATGAATGGTCGAAATGCCCAATTGAAATGAATGGCGGGCTACCAGGTGTCAAAGTCCCCCAATGAACCTGGGAAGGAAAGAGCTGTCAGGATGGCCGAGCGGTCTAAGTCGCTGCGCTTGGGTCGCAGTCCCCACTGGAGGCGCGGGTTCGAATCCCAGAGATTCCCCCATAGGAATGAATGGTCGAAATGCCCAATTGAAATGAATGGCGGGCTACCAGGTGTCAAAGTCCCCCATTGAACATTGGAAGGAAAGAGCTGTCAGGATGGCTGAGCGGTCTAAGTCGCTGCGTTCGGGTCGCAGTCCCCACTGGAGGCGAGGGTTCGAATCCCAGAGATTCCCCCATAGGAATGAACGGTCGAAATGCCCCATTGAAATGAATGGCGGGCTACCAGGTGTCAAAGTCCCCCAATGAACCTGGGAAGGAAAGAGCTGTCAGGATGGCCGAGTGGTCTAAGTCGCTGCGCTCGGGTCGCAGTCCCCACTGGAGGCGCGGGTTCGAATCCCAGAGATTCCCCCATAGGAATGAATGGTCGAAATGTCCAATTGAAATGAATGGCGGGCTACCAGGTGTCAAAGTCCCCCAATGAACCTGGGAAGGAAAGAGCTGTCAGGATGGCTGAGCGGTCTAAGTCGCTGCGCTCGGGTCGCAGTCCCCACTGGAGGTGCGGGTTCGAATCCCAGAGATTCCCCCATAGGAATGAATGGTCAAAATGCCCAATTGAAATGAATGGCGGGCTACCAGGTGTCAAAGTCCCCCAATGAACCTGGGAAGGAAAGAGCTGTCAGGATGGCTGAGCGGTCTAAGTCGCTGCGCTCGGGTCGCAGTCCCCACTGGAGGCGCGGGTTCGAATCCCAGAGATTCCCCCATAGAAATGAATGGTCGAAATGCCCAATTGAAATGAATGGCGGGCTACCAGGTGTCAAAGTCCCCCAATGAACCTGGGAAGGAAAGAGCTGTCAGGATGGCCGAGCGGTCTAAGTCGCTGCGCTCGGGTCGCAGTCCCCACTGGAGGCGCGGGTTCGAATCCCAGAGATTCCCCCATAGGATTGAATGGTCGAAAAGCCCAATTGAAATGAATGGCGGGCTACCAGGTGTCAAAGTCCACCATTGAACCTGGGAAGGAAAGAGCTGTCAGGATGGCTGAGCGGTCTAAGTCGCTGCGCTCGGGTCGCAGTCCCCACTGGAGGCGCGGGTTCGAATCCCAGAGATTCCCCCATAGGAATGAATGGTCGAAATGCCCAATTGAAATGAATGGCGGGCTACCAGGTGTCAAAGTCCTCCAATGAACCTGGGAAGGAAAGAGCTGTCAGGATGGCCGAGCGGTCTAAGTCGCTGCGTTCGGGTCGCAGTCCCCACTGGAGGCGAGGGTTCGAATCCCAGAGATTCCCCCATAGGAATGAATGGTCGAAATGCCCAATTGAAATGAATGGCGGGCTACCAGGTGTCAAAGTCCCCCATTGAACCTGGGAAGGAAAGAGCTGTCAGGATGGCTGAGCGGTCTAAGTCGCTGCGCTCGGGTCGCAGTCCCCACTGGAGGTGCGGGTTCGAATCCCAGAGATTCCCCCATAGGAATGAATGGTCGAAATGCCCAATTGAAATGAATGGCGGGCTACCAGGTGTCAAAGTCCCCCAATGAACCTGGGAAGGAAAGAGCTGTCAGGATGGCCGAGCGGTCTAAGTCGCTGCGCTCGGGTCGCAGTCCCCACTGGAGGCGCGGGTTCGAATCCCAGAGATTCCCCCATAGGAATGAATGGTCGAAATGCCCAATTGAAATGAATGGCGGGCTACCAGGTGTCAAAGTCCCCCATTCAACCTGGGAAGGAAAGAGCTGTCAGGATGGCTGAGCGGTCTAAGTCGCTGCGCTCGGGTCGCAGTCCCCACTGGAGGTGCGGGTTCGAATCCCAGAGATTCCCCCATAGGAATGAACGGTCGAAATGCCCCATTGAAATGAATGGCGGGCTACCAGGTGTCAAAGTCCCCCAATGAACCTGGGAAGGAAAGAGCTGTCAGGATGGCTGAGCGGTCTAAGTCGCTGCGCTCAGGTCGCAGTCCCCACTGGAGGCGCGGGTTCGAATCCCAGAGATTCCCCCATAGGAATGAATGGTCGAAATGCCCAATTGAAATGAATGGCGGGCTACCAGGTGTCAAAGTCCCCCAATGAACCTGGGAAGGAAAGAGCTGTCAGGATGGCTGAGCGGTCTAAGTCGCTGCGCTCGGGTCGCAGTCCCCACTGGAGGTGCGGGTTCGAATCCCAGAGATTCCCCCATAGGAATGAATGGTCGAAATGCCCAATTGAAATGAATGGCGGGCTACCAGGTGTCAAAGTCCCCCATTGAACATTGGAAGGAAAGAGCTGTCAGGATGGCTGAGCGGTCTAAGTCGCTGCGTTCGGGTCGCAGTCCCCACTGGAGGCGAGGGTTCGAATCCCAGAGATTCCCCCATAGGAATGAATGGTCGAAATGCCCAATTGAAATGAATGGCGGGCTACCAGGTGTCAAAGTCCCCCATTGAACCTGGGAAGGAAAGAGCTGTCAGGATGGCTGAGCGGTCTAAGTCGCTGCGCTCGGGTCGCAGTCCCCACTGGAGGTGCGGGTTCGAATCCCAGAGATTCCCCCATAGGAATGAATGGTCGAAATGCCCAATTGAAATGAATGGCGGGCTACCAGGTGTCAAAGTCCCCCAATGAACCTGGGAAGGAAAGAGCTGTCAGGATGGCCGAGCGGTCTAAGTCGCTGCGCTCGGGTCGCAGTCCCCACTGGAGGCGCGGGTTCGAATCCCAGAGATTCCCCCATAGGAATGAATGGTCGAAATGCCCAATTGAAATGAATGGCGGGCTACCAGGTGTCAAAGTCCCCCAATGAACCTGGGAAGGAAAGAGCTGTCAGGATGGCTGAGCGGTCTAAGTCGCTGCGCTCGGGTCGCAGTCCCCACTGGAGGTGCGGGTTCGAATCCCAGAGATTCCCCCATAGGAATGAATGGTCGAAATGCCCAATTGAAATGAATGGCGGGCTACCAGGTGTCAAAGTCCCCCATTGAACATTGGAAGGAAAGAGCTGTCAGGATGGCTGAGCGGTCTAAGTCGCTGCGTTCGGGTCGCAGTCCCAACTGGAGGCGAGGGTTCGAATCCCAGAGATTCCCCCATAGGAATGAATGGTCGAAATGCCCAATTGAAATGAATGGCGGGCTACCAGGTGTCAAAGTCCCCCATTGAACCTGGGAAGGAAAGAGCTGTCAGGATGGCTGAGCGGTCTAAGTCGCTGCGCTCGGGTCGCAGTCCCCACTGGAGGTGCGGGTTCGAATCCCAGAGATTCCCCCATAGGAATGAATGGTCGAAATGCCCAATTGAAATGAATGGCGGGCTACCAGGTGTCAAAGTCCCCCAATGAACCTGGGAAGGAAAGAGCTGTCAGGATGGCCGAGCGGTCTAAGTCGCTGCGCTCGGGTCGCAGTCCCCACTGGAGGCGCGGGTTCGAATCCCAGAGATTCCCCCATAGGAATGAATGGTCGAAATGCCCAATTGAAATGAATGGCGGGCTACCAGGTGTCAAAGTCCCCCATTGAACCTGGGAAGGAAAGAGCTGTCAGGATGGCTGAGCGGTCTAAGTCGCTGCGCTCGGGTCGCAGTCCCCACTGGAGGTGCGGGTTCGAATCCCAGAGATTCCCCCATAGGAATGAATGGTCGAAATGCCCAATTGAAATGAATGGCGGGCTACCAGGTGTCAAAGTCCCCCAATGAACCTGGGAAGGAAAGAGCTGTCAGGATGGCCGAGCGGTCTAAGTCGCTGCGCTCGGGTCGCAGTCCCCACTGGAGGCGCGGGTTCGAATCCCAGAGATTCCCCCATAGGAATGAATGGTCGAAATGCCCAATTGAAATGAATGGCGGGCTACCAGGTGTCAAAGTCCCCCATTCAACCTGGGAAGGAAAGAGCTGTCAGGATGGCTGAGCGGTCTAAGTCGCTGCGCTCGGGTCGCAGTCCCCACTGGAGGTGCGGGTTCGAATCCCAGAGATTCCCCCATAGGAATGAATGGTCGAAATGCCCAATTGAAATGAATGGCGGGCTACCAGGTGTCAAAGTCCCCCAATGAACCTGGGAAGGAAAGAGCTGTCAGGATGGCTGAGCGGTCTAAGTCGCTGCGCTCGGGTCGCAGTCCCCACTGGAGGCGCGGGTTCGAATCCCAGAGATTCCCCCATAGGAATGAATGGTCGAAATGCCCAATTGAAATGAATGGCGGGCTACCAGGTGTAAAAGTCCCCCAATGAACCTGGGAAGGAAAGAGCTGTCAGGATGGCTGAGCGGTCTAAGTCGCTGCGCTCGGGTCGCAGTCCCCACTGGAGGCGCGGGTTCGAATCCCAGAGAATCCCCCATAGGAATGAATGGTCGAAATGCCCAATTGAAATGAATGGCGGGCTACCAGGTGTCAAAGTCCCCCATTGAAGATTGGAAGGAAAGAGCTGTCAGGATGGCTGAGCGGTCTAAGTCGCTGCGCTCGGGTCGCAGTCCCCACTGGAGGCGCGGGTTCGAATCCCAGAGATTCCCCCATAGGAATGAATGGTCGAAATGCCCAATTGAAATGAATGGCGGGCTACCAGGTGTCAAAGTCCCCCATTGAACATTGGAAGGAAAGAGCTGTCAGGATGGCTGAGCGGTCTAAGTCGCTGCGTTCGGGTCGCAGTCCCCACTGGAGGCGAGGGTTCGAATCCCAGAGATTCCCCCATAGGAATGAATGGTCGAAATGCCCAATTGAAATGAATGGCGGGCTACCAGGTGTCAAAGTCCCCCATTGAACATTGGAAGGAAAGAGCTGTCAGGATGGCTGAGCGGTCTAAGTCGCTGCGTTCGGGTCGCAGTCCCCACTGGAGGCGCGGGTTCGAATCCCAGAGATTCCCCCATAGGATTGAATGGTCGAAAAGCCCAATTGAAATGAATGGCGGGCTACCAGGTGTCAAAGTCCACCATTGAACCTGGGAAGGAAAGAGCTGTCAGGATGGCTGAGCGGTCTAAGTCGCTGCGCTCGGGTCGCAGTCCCCACTGGAGGCGCGGGTTCGAATCCCAGAGATTCCCCCATAGGAATGAATGGTCGAAATGCCCAATTGAAATGAATGGCGGGCTACCAGGTGTCAAAGTCCCCCAATGAACCTGGGAAGGAAAGAGCTGTCAGGATGGCCGAGCGGTCTAAGTCGCTGCGTTCGGGTCGCAGTCCCCACTGGAGGCGCGGGTTCGAATCCCAGAGATTCCCCCATAGGATTGAATGGTCGAAAAGCCCAATTGAAATGAATGGCGGGCTACCAGGTGTCAAAGTCCACCATTGAACCTGGGAAGGAAAGAGCTGTCAGGATGGCTGAGCGGTCTAAGTCGCTGCGCTCGGGTCGCAGTCCCCACTGGAGGCGCGGGTTCGAATCCCAGAGATTCCCCCATAGGAATGAATGGTCGAAATGCCCAATTGAAATGAATGGCGGGCTACCAGGTGTCAAAGTCCCCCAATGAACCTGGGAAGGAAAGAGCTGTCAGGATGGCCGAGCGGTCTAAGTCGCTGCGCTTGGGTCGCAGTCCCCACTGGAGGCGCGGGTTCGAATCCCAGAGATTCCCCCATAGGAATGAATGGTCGAAATGCCCAATTGAAATGAATGGCGGGCTACCAGGTGTCAAAGTCCCCCATTGAACATTGGAAGGAAAGAGCTGTCAGGATGGCTGAGCGGTCTAAGTCGCTGCGTTCGGGTCGCAGTCCCCACTGGAGGCGAGGGTTCGAATCCCAGAGATTCCCCCATAGGAATGAACGGTCAAAATGCCCCATTGAAATGAATGGCGGGCTACCAGGTGTCAAAGTCCCCCAATGAACCTGGGAAGGAAAGAGCTGTCAGGATGGCCGAGTGGTCTAAGTCGCTGCGCTCGGGTCGCAGTCCCCACTGGAGGCGCGGGTTCGAATCCCAGAGATTCCCCCATAGGAATGAATGGTCGAAATGTCCAATTGAAATGAATGGCGGGCTACCAGGTGTCAAAGTCCCCCAATGAACCTGGGAAGGAAAGAGCTGTCGGGATGGCCGAGCGGTCTAAGTCGCTGCGCTCGGGTCGCAGTCCCCACTGGAGGCGCGGGTTCGAATCCCAGAGATTCCCCCATAGGATTGAATGGTCGAAAAGCCCAATTGAAATGAATGGCGGGCTACCAGGTGTCAAAGTCCACCATTGAACCTGGGAAGGAAAGAGCTGTCAGGATGGCTGAGCGGTCTAAGTCGCTGCGCTCGGGTCGCAGTCCCCACTGGAGGCGCGGGTTCGAATCCCAGAGATTCCCCCATAGGAATGAATGGTCGAAATGCCCAATTGAAATGAATGGCGGGCTACCAGGTGTCAAAGTCCCCCAATGAACCTGGGAAGGAAAGAGCTGTCAGGATGGCCGAGCGGTCTAAGTCGCTGCGCTTGGGTCGCAGTCCCCACTGGAGGCGCGGGTTCGAATCCCAGAGATTCCCCCATAGGAATGAATGGTCGAAATGCCCAATTGAAATGAATGGCGGGCTACCAGGTGTCAAAGTCCCCCATTGAACATTGGAAGGAAAGAGCTGTCAGGATGGCTGAGCGGTCTAAGTCGCTGCGTTCGGGTCGCAGTCCCCACTGGAGGCGAGGGTTCGAATCCCAGAGATTCCCCCATAGGAATGAATGGTCGAAATGCCCCATTGAAATGAATGGCGGGCTACCAGGTGTCAAAGTCCCCCAATGAACCTGGGAAGGAAAGAGCTGTCAGGATGGCCGAGTGGTCTAAGTCGCTGCGCTCGGGTCGCAGTCCCCACTGGAGGCGCGGGTTCGAATCCCAGAGATTCCCCCATAGGAATGAATGGTCGAAATGCCCAATTGAAATGAATGGCGGGCTACCAGGTGTCAAAGTCCCCCAATGAACCTGGGAAGGAAAGAGCTGTCAGGATGGCCGAGCGGTCTAAGTCGCTGCGTTCGGGTCGCAGTCCCCACTGGAGGCGAGGGTTCGAATCCCAGAGATTCCCCCATAGGAATGAACGGTCGAAATGCCCCATTGAAATGAATGGCGG
The DNA here is from genome assembly GCF_051991255.1 of Vanacampus margaritifer. Taxonomy (NCBI): domain Eukaryota; kingdom Metazoa; phylum Chordata; class Actinopteri; order Syngnathiformes; family Syngnathidae; genus Vanacampus; species Vanacampus margaritifer. The sequence goes on from NW_027520881.1 coordinate 9,724, forward strand.
GCTACCAGGTGTCAAAGTCCCCCAATGAACCTGGGAAGGAAAGAGCTGTCAGGATAGCCGAGTGGTCTAAGTCGCTGCGCTCGGGTCGCAGTCCCCACTGGAGGCGCGGGTTCGAATCCCAGAGATTCCCCCATAGGAATGAATGGTCGAAATGTCCAATTGAAATGAATGGCGGGCTACCAGGTGTCAAAGTCCCCCAATGAACCTGGGAAGGAAAGAGCTGTCAGGATGGCTGAGCGGTCTAAGTCGCTGCGTTCGGGTCGCAGTCCCCACTGGAGGCAAGGGTTCGAATCCCAGAGATTCCCCCATAGGAATGAATGGTCGAAATGCCCCATTGAAATGAATGGCGGGCTACCAGGTGTCAAAGTCCCCCAATGAACCTGGGAAGGAAAGAGCTGTCAGGATGGCCGAGTGGTCTAAGTCGCTGCGCTCGGGTCGCAGTCCCCACTGGAGGCGCGGGTTCGAATCCCAGAGATTCCCCCATAGGATTGAATGGTCGAAAAGCCCAATTGAAATGAATGGCGGGCTACCAGGTGTCAAAGTCCACCATTGAACCTGGGAAGGAAAGAGCTGTCAGGATGGCTGAGCGGTCTAAGTCGCTGCGCTCGGGTCGCAGTCCCCACTGGAGGCGCGGGTTCGAATCCCAGAGATTCCCCCATAGGAATGAATGGTCGAAATGCCCAATTGAAATGAATGGCGGGCTACCAGGTGTCAAAGTCCCCCAATGAACCTGGGAAGGAAAGAGCTGTCAGGATGGCCGAGCGGTCTAAGTCGCTGCGCTTGGGTCGCAGTCCCCACTGGAGGCGCGGGTTCGAATCCCAGAGATTCCCCCATAGGAATGAATGGTCGAAATGCCCAATTGAAATGAATGGCGGGCTACCAGGTGTCAAAGTCCCCCATTGAACATTGGAAGGAAAGAGCTGTCAGGATGGCTGAGCGGTCTAAGTCGCTGCGTTCGGGTCGCAGTCCCCACTGGAGGCGAGGGTTCGAATCCCAGAGATTCCCCCATAGGAATGAATGGTCGAAATGCCCCATTGAAATGAATGGCGGGCTACCAGGTGTCAAAGTCCCCCAATGAACCTGGGAAGGAAAGAGCTGTCAGGATGGCCGAGTGGTCTAAGTCGCTGCGCTCGGGTCGCAGTCCCCACTGGAGGCGCGGGTTCGAATCCCAGAGATTCCCCCATAGGAATGAATGGTCGAAATGCCCAATTGAAATGAATGGCGGGCTACCAGGTGTCAAAGTCCCCCAATGAACCTGGGAAGGAAAGAGCTGTCAGGATGGCCGAGCGGTCTAAGTCGCTGCGCTCGGGTCGCAGTCCCCACTGGAGGCGCGGGTTCGAATCCCAGAGATTCCCCCATAGGAATGAATGGTCGAAATGCCCAATTGAAATGAATGGCGGGCTACCAGGTGTCAAAGTCCCCCATTGAACCTGGGAAGGAAAGAGCTGTCAGGATGGCTGAGCGGTCTAAGTCGCTGCGCTCGGGTCGCAGTCCCCACTGGAGGCGCGGGTTCGAATCCCAGAGATTCCCCCATAGGAATGAATGGTCGAAATGCCCAATTGAAATGAATGGCGGGCTACCAGGTGTCAAAGTCCCCCATTGAACATTGGAAGGAAAGAGCTGTCAGGATGGCTGAGCGGTCTAAGTCGCTGCGTTCGGGTCGCAGTCCCCACTGGAGGCGAGGGTTCGAATCCCAGAGATTCCCCCATAGGAATGAATGGTCGAAATGCCCAATTGAAATGAATGGCGGGCTACCAGGTGTCAAAGTCCCCCATTGAACATTGGAAGGAAAGAGCTGTCAGGATGGCTGAGCGGTCTAAGTCGCTGCGTTCGGGTCGCAGTCCCCACTGGAGGCGCGGGTTCGAATCCCAGAGATTCCCCCATAGGATTGAATGGTCGAAAAGCCCAATTGAAATGAATGGCGGGCTACCAGGTGTCAAAGTCCACCATTGAACCTGGGAAGGAAAGAGCTGTCAGGATGGCTGAGCGGTCTAAGTCGCTGCGCTCGGGTCGCAGTCCCCACTGGAGGCGCGGGTTCGAATCCCAGAGATTCCCCCATAGGAATGAATGGTCGAAATGCCCAATTGAAATGAATGGCGGGCTACCAGGTGTCAAAGTCCCCCAATGAACCTGGGAAGGAAAGAGCTGTCAGGATGGCCGAGCGGTCTAAGTCGCTGCGTTCGGGTCGCAGTCCCCACTGGAGGCGCGGGTTCGAATCCCAGAGATTCCCCCATAGGATTGAATGGTCGAAAAGCCCAATTGAAATGAATGGCGGGCTACCAGGTGTCAAAGTCCACCATTGAACCTGGGAAGGAAAGAGCTGTCAGGATGGCTGAGCGGTCTAAGTCGCTGCGCTCGGGTCGCAGTCCCCACTGGAGGCGCGGGTTCGAATCCCAGAGATTCCCCCATAGGAATGAATGGTCGAAATGCCCAATTGAAATGAATGGCGGGCTACCAGGTGTCAAAGTCCCCCAATGAACCTGGGAAGGAAAGAGCTGTCAGGATGGCCGAGCGGTCTAAGTCGCTGCGCTTGGGTCGCAGTCCCCACTGGAGGCGCGGGTTCGAATCCCAGAGATTCCCCCATAGGAATGAATGGTCGAAATGCCCAATTGAAATGAATGGCGGGCTACCAGGTGTCAAAGTCCCCCATTGAACATTGGAAGGAAAGAGCTGTCAGGATGGCTGAGCGGTCTAAGTCGCTGCGTTCGGGTCGCAGTCCCCACTGGAGGCGAGGGTTCGAATCCCAGAGATTCCCCCATAGGAATGAACGGTCAAAATGCCCCATTGAAATGAATGGCGGGCTACCAGGTGTCAAAGTCCCCCAATGAACCTGGGAAGGAAAGAGCTGTCAGGATGGCCGAGTGGTCTAAGTCGCTGCGCTCGGGTCGCAGTCCCCACTGGAGGCGCGGGTTCGAATCCCAGAGATTCCCCCATAGGAATGAATGGTCGAAATGTCCAATTGAAATGAATGGCGGGCTACCAGGTGTCAAAGTCCCCCAATGAACCTGGGAAGGAAAGAGCTGTCGGGATGGCCGAGCGGTCTAAGTCGCTGCGCTCGGGTCGCAGTCCCCACTGGAGGCGCGGGTTCGAATCCCAGAGATTCCCCCATAGGATTGAATGGTCGAAAAGCCCAATTGAAATGAATGGCGGGCTACCAGGTGTCAAAGTCCACCATTGAACCTGGGAAGGAAAGAGCTGTCAGGATGGCTGAGCGGTCTAAGTCGCTGCGCTCGGGTCGCAGTCCCCACTGGAGGCGCGGGTTCGAATCCCAGAGATTCCCCCATAGGAATGAATGGTCGAAATGCCCAATTGAAATGAATGGCGGGCTACCAGGTGTCAAAGTCCCCCAATGAACCTGGGAAGGAAAGAGCTGTCAGGATGGCCGAGCGGTCTAAGTCGCTGCGCTTGGGTCGCAGTCCCCACTGGAGGCGCGGGTTCGAATCCCAGAGATTCCCCCATAGGAATGAATGGTCGAAATGCCCAATTGAAATGAATGGCGGGCTACCAGGTGTCAAAGTCCCCCATTGAACATTGGAAGGAAAGAGCTGTCAGGATGGCTGAGCGGTCTAAGTCGCTGCGTTCGGGTCGCAGTCCCCACTGGAGGCGAGGGTTCGAATCCCAGAGATTCCCCCATAGGAATGAATGGTCGAAATGCCCCATTGAAATGAATGGCGGGCTACCAGGTGTCAAAGTCCCCCAATGAACCTGGGAAGGAAAGAGCTGTCAGGATGGCCGAGTGGTCTAAGTCGCTGCGCTCGGGTCGCAGTCCCCACTGGAGGCGCGGGTTCGAATCCCAGAGATTCCCCCATAGGAATGAATGGTCGAAATGCCCAATTGAAATGAATGGCGGGCTACCAGGTGTCAAAGTCCCCCAATGAACCTGGGAAGGAAAGAGCTGTCAGGATGGCCGAGCGGTCTAAGTCGCTGCGTTCGGGTCGCAGTCCCCACTGGAGGCGAGGGTTCGAATCCCAGAGATTCCCCCATAGGAATGAACGGTCGAAATGCCCCATTGAAATGAATGGCGGGCTACCAGGTGTCAAAGTCCCCCAATGAACCTGGGAAGGAAAGAGCTGTCAGGATAGCCGAGTGGTCTAAGTCGCTGCGCTCGGGTCGCAGTCCCCACTGGAGGCGCGGGTTCGAATCCCAGAGATTCCCCCATAGGAATGAATGGTCGAAATGTCCAATTGAAATGAATGGCGGGCTACCAGGTGTCAAAGTCCCCCAATGAACCTGGGAAGGAAAGAGCTGTCAGGATGGCTGAGCGGTCTAAGTCGCTGCGTTCGGGTCGCAGTCCCCACTGGAGGCAAGGGTTCGAATCCCAGAGATTCCCCCATAGGAATGAATGGTCGAAATGCCCCATTGAAATGAATGGCGGGCTACCAGGTGTCAAAGTCCCCCAATGAACCTGGGAAGGAAAGAGCTGTCAGGATGGCCGAGTGGTCTAAGTCGCTGCGCTCGGGTCGCAGTCCCCACTGGAGGCGCGGGTTCGAATCCCAGAGATTCCCCCATAGGATTGAATGGTCGAAAAGCCCAATTGAAATGAATGGCGGGCTACCAGGTGTCAAAGTCCACCATTGAACCTGGGAAGGAAAGAGCTGTCAGGATGGCTGAGCGGTCTAAGTCGCTGCGCTCGGGTCGCAGTCCCCACTGGAGGCGCGGGTTCGAATCCCAGAGATTCCCCCATAGGAATGAATGGTCGAAATGCCCAATTGAAATGAATGGCGGGCTACCAGGTGTCAAAGTCCCCCAATGAACCTGGGAAGGAAAGAGCTGTCAGGATGGCCGAGCGGTCTAAGTCGCTGCGCTTGGGTCGCAGTCCCCACTGGAGGCGCGGGTTCGAATCCCAGAGATTCCCCCATAGGAATGAATGGTCGAAATGCCCAATTGAAATGAATGGCGGGCTACCAGGTGTCAAAGTCCCCCATTGAACATTGGAAGGAAAGAGCTGTCAGGATGGCTGAGCGGTCTAAGTCGCTGCGTTCGGGTCGCAGTCCCCACTGGAGGCGAGGGTTCGAATCCCAGAGATTCCCCCATAGGAATGAATGGTCGAAATGCCCCATTGAAATGAATGGCGGGCTACCAGGTGTCAAAGTCCCCCAATGAACCTGGGAAGGAAAGAGCTGTCAGGATGGCCGAGTGGTCTAAGTCGCTGCGCTCGGGTCGCAGTCCCCACTGGAGGCGCGGGTTCGAATCCCAGAGATTCCCCCATAGGAATGAATGGTCGAAATGCCCAATTGAAATGAATGGCGGGCTACCAGGTGTCAAAGTCCCCCAATGAACCTGGGAAGGAAAGAGCTGTCAGGATGGCCGAGCGGTCTAAGTCGCTGCGCTCGGGTCGCAGTCCCCACTGGAGGCGCGGGTTCGAATCCCAGAGATTCCCCCATAGGAATGAATGGTCGAAATGCCCAATTGAAATGAATGGCGGGCTACCAGGTGTCAAAGTCCCCCATTGAACCTGGGAAGGAAAGAGCTGTCAGGATGGCTGAGCGGTCTAAGTCGCTGCGCTCGGGTCGCAGTCCCCACTGGAGGTGCGGGTTCGAATCCCAGAGATTCCCCCATAGGAATGAATGGTCGAAATGCCCAATTGAAATGAATGGCGGGCTACCAGGTGTCAAAGTCCCCCAATGAACCTGGGAAGGAAAGAGCTGTCAGGATGGCTGAGCGGTCTAAGTCGCTGCGCTCGGGTCGCAGTCCCCACTGGAGGCGCGGGTTCGAATCCCAGAGATTCCCCCATAGGAATGAATGGTCGAAATGCCCAATTGAAATGAATGGCGGGCTACCAGGTGTCAAAGTCCCCCATTGAACATTGGAAGGAAAGAGCTGTCAGGATGGCTGAGCGGTCTAAGTCGCTGCGTTCGGGTCGCAGTCCCCACTGGAGGCGAGGGTTCGAATCCCAGAGATTCCCCCATAGGAATGAATGGTCGAAATGCCCAATTGAAATGAATGGCGGGCTACCAGGTGTCAAAGTCCCCCATTGAACATTGGAAGGAAAGAGCTGTCAGAATGGCTGAGCGGTCTAAGTCGCTGCGTTCGGGTCGCAGTCCCCACTGGAGGCGCGGGTTCGAATCCCAGAGATTCCCCCATAGGATTGAATGGTCGAAAAGCCCAATTGAAATGAATGGCGGGCTACCAGGTGTCAAAGTCCACCATTGAACCTGGGAAGGAAAGAGCTGTCAGGATGGCTGAGCGGTCTAAGTCGCTGCGCTCGGGTCGCAGTCCCCACTGGAGGCGCGGGTTCGAATCCCAGAGATTCCCCCATAGGAATGAACGGTCGAAATGCCCCATTGAAATGAATGGCGGGCTACCAGGTGTCAAAGTCCCCCAATGAACCTGGGAAGGAAAGAGCTGTCAGGATAGCCGAGTGGTCTAAGTCGCTGCGCTCGGGTCGCAGTCCCCACTGGAGGCGCGGGTTCGAATCCCAGAGATTCCCCCATAGGAATGAATGGTCGAAATGTCCAATTGAAATGAATGGCGGGCTACCAGGTGTCAAAGTCCCCCAATGAACCTGGGAAGGAAAGAGCTGTCAGGATGGCTGAGCGGTCTAAGTCGCTGCGTTCGGGTCGCAGTCCCCACTGGAGGCAAGGGTTCGAATCCCAGAGATTCCCCCATAGGAATGAATGGTCGAAATGCCCCATTGAAATGAATGGCGGGCTACCAGGTGTCAAAGTCCCCCAATGAACCTGGGAAGGAAAGAGCTGTCAGGATGGCCGAGTGGTCTAAGTCGCTGCGCTCGGGTCGCAGTCCCCACTGGAGGCGCGGGTTCGAATCCCAGAGATTCCCCCATAGGATTGAATGGTCGAAAAGCCCAATTGAAATGAATGGCGGGCTACCAGGTGTCAAAGTCCACCATTGAACCTGGGAAGGAAAGAGCTGTCAGGATGGCTGAGCGGTCTAAGTCGCTGCGCTCGGGTCGCAGTCCCCACTGGAGGCGCGGGTTCGAATCCCAGAGATTCCCCCATAGGAATGAATGGTCGAAATGCCCAATTGAAATGAATGGCGGGCTACCAGGTGTCAAAGTCCCCCAATGAACCTGGGAAGGAAAGAGCTGTCAGGATGGCCGAGCGGTCTAAGTCGCTGCGCTTGGGTCGCAGTCCCCACTGGAGGCGCGGGTTCGAATCCCAGAGATTCCCCCATAGGAATGAATGGTCGAAATGCCCAATTGAAATGAATGGCGGGCTACCAGGTGTCAAAGTCCCCCATTGAACATTGGAAGGAAAGAGCTGTCAGGATGGCTGAGCGGTCTAAGTCGCTGCGTTCGGGTCGCAGTCCCCACTGGAGGCGAGGGTTCGAATCCCAGAGATTCCCCCATAGGAATGAATGGTCGAAATGCCCCATTGAAATGAATGGCGGGCTACCAGGTGTCAAAGTCCCCCAATGAACCTGGGAAGGAAAGAGCTGTCAGGATGGCCGAGTGGTCTAAGTCGCTGCGCTCGGGTCGCAGTCCCCACTGGAGGCGCGGGTTCGAATCCCAGAGATTCCCCCATAGGAATGAATGGTCGAAATGCCCAATTGAAATGAATGGCGGGCTACCAGGTGTCAAAGTCCCCCAATGAACCTGGGAAGGAAAGAGCTGTCAGGATGGCCGAGCGGTCTAAGTCGCTGCGCTCGGGTCGCAGTCCCCACTGGAGGCGCGGGTTCGAATCCCAGAGATTCCCCCATAGGAATGAATGGTCGAAATGCCCAATTGAAATGAATGGCGGGCTACCAGGTGTCAAAGTCCCCCATTGAACCTGGGAAGGAAAGAGCTGTCAGGATGGCTGAGCGGTCTAAGTCGCTGCGCTCGGGTCGCAGTCCCCACTGGAGGTGCGGGTTCGAATCCCAGAGATTCCCCCATAGGAATGAATGGTCGAAATGCCCAATTGAAATGAATGGCGGGCTACCAGGTGTCAAAGTCCCCCAATGAACCTGGGAAGGAAAGAGCTGTCAGGATGGCTGAGCGGTCTAAGTCGCTGCGCTCGGGTCGCAGTCCCCACTGGAGGCGCGGGTTCGAATCCCAGAGATTCCCCCATAGGAATGAATGGTCGAAATGCCCAATTGAAATGAATGGCGGGCTACCAGGTGTCAAAGTCCCCCATTGAACATTGGAAGGAAAGAGCTGTCAGGATGGCTGAGCGGTCTAAGTCGCTGCGTTCGGGTCGCAGTCCCCACTGGAGGCGAGGGTTCGAATCCCAGAGATTCCCCCATAGGAATGAATGGTCGAAATGCCCAATTGAAATGAATGGCGGGCTACCAGGTGTCAAAGTCCCCCATTGAACATTGGAAGGAAAGAGCTGTCAGAATGGCTGAGCGGTCTAAGTCGCTGCGTTCGGGTCGCAGTCCCCACTGGAGGCGCGGGTTCGAATCCCAGAGATTCCCCCATAGGATTGAATGGTCGAAAAGCCCAATTGAAATGAATGGCGGGCTACCAGGTGTCAAAGTCCCCCAATGAACCTGGGAAGGAAAGAGCTGTCAGGATGGCTGAGCGGTCTAAGTCGCTGCGCTCGGGTCGCAGTCCCCACTGGAGGCGCGGGTTCGAATCCCAGAGATTCCCCCATAGGAATGAATGGTCGAAATGCCCAATTGAAATGAATGGCGGGCTACCAGGTGTCAAAGTCCCCCATTGAACATTGGAAGGAAAGAGCTGTCAGGATGGCTGAGCGGTCTAAGTCGCTGCGTTCGGGTCGCAGTCCCCACTGGAGGCGAGGGTTCGAATCCCAGAGATTCCCCCATAGGAATGAATGGTCGAAATGCCCAATTGAAATGAATGGCGGGCTACCAGGTGTCAAAGTCCCCCATTGAACATTGGAAGGAAAGAGCTGTCAGAATGGCTGAGCGGTCTAAGTCGCTGCGTTCGGGTCGCAGTCCCCACTGGAGGCGCGGGTTCGAATCCCAGAGATTCCCCCATAGGATTGAATGGTCGAAAAGCCCAATTGAAATGAATGGCGGGCTACCAGGTGTCAAAGTCCACCATTGAACCTGGGAAGGAAAGAGCTGTCAGGATGGCTGAGCGGTCTAAGTCGCTGCGCTCGGGTCGCAGTCCCCACTGGAGGCGCGGGTTCGAATCCCAGAGATTCCCCCATAGGAATGAATGGTCGAAATGCCCAATTGAAATGAATGGCGGGCTACCAGGTGTCAAAGTCCCCCAATGAACCTGGGAAGGAAAGAGCTGTCAGGATGGCCGAGCGGTCTAAGTCGCTGCGCTTGGGTCGCAGTCCCCACTGGAGGCGCGGGTTCGAATCCCAGAGATTCCCCCATAGGAATGAATGGTCGAAATGCCCAATTGAAATGAATGGCGGGCTACCAGGTGTCAAAGTCCCCCATTGAACATTGGAAGGAAAGAGCTGTCAGGATGGCTGAGCGGTCTAAGTCGCTGCGCTCGGGTCGCAGTCCCCACTGGAGGCGCGGGTTCGAATCCCAGAGATTCCCCCATAGGAATGAATGGTCGAAATGCCCAATTGAAATGAATGGCGGGCTACCAGGTGTCAAAGTCCCCCAATGAACCTGGGAAGGAAAGAGCTGTCAGGATGGCTGAGCGGTCTAAGTCGCTGCGCTCGGGTCGCAGTCCCCACTGGAGGCGCGGGTTCGAATCCCAGAGATTCCCCCATAGGAATGAATGGTCGAAATGCCCAATTGAAATGAATGGCGGGCTACCAGGTGTCAAAGTCCCCCATTGAACATTGGAAGGAAAGAGCTGTCAGGATGGCTGAGCGGTCTAAGTCGCTGCGTTCGGGTCGCAGTCCCCACTGGAGGCGAGGGTTCGAATCCCAGAGATTCCCCCATAGGAATGAATGGTCGAAATGCCCAATTGAAATGAATGGCGGGCTACCAGGTGTCAAAGTCCCCCATTGAACATTGGAAGGAAAGAGCTGTCAGGATGGCTGAGCGGTCTAAGTCGCTGCGTTCGGGTCGCAGTCCCCACTGGAGGCGCGGGTTCGAATCCCAGAGATTCCCCCATAGGATTGAATGGTCGAAAAGCCCAATTGAAATGAATGGCGGGCTACCAGGTGTCAAAGTCCACCATTGAACCTGGGAAGGAAAGAGCTGTCAGGATGGCTGAGCGGTCTAAGTCGCTGCGCTCGGGTCGCAGTCCCCACTGGAGGCGCGGGTTCGAATCCCAGAGATTCCCCCATAGGAATGAATGGTCGAAATGCCCAATTGAAATGAATGGCGGGCTACCAGGTGTCAAAGTCCCCCAATGAACCTGGGAAGGAAAGAGCTGTCAGGATGGCCGAGCGGTCTAAGTCGCTGCGCTTGGGTCGCAGTCCCCACTGGAGGCGCGGGTTCGAATCCCAGAGATTCCCCCATAGGAATGAATGGTCGAAATGCCCAATTGAAATGAATGGCGGGCTACCAGGTGTCAAAGTCCCCCATTGAACATTGGAAGGAAAGAGCTGTCAGGATGGCTGAGCGGTCTAAGTCGCTGCGTTCGGGTCGCAGTCCCCACTGGAGGCGAGGGTTCGAATCCCAGAGATTCCCCCATAGGAATGAATGGTCGAAATGCCCCATTGAAATGAATGGCGGGCTACCAGGTGTCAAAGTCCCCCAATGAACCTGGGAAGGAAAGAGCTGTCAGGATGGCCGAGTGGTCTAAGTCGCTGCGCTCGGGTCGCAGTCCCCACTGGAGGCGCGGGTTCGAATCCCAGAGATTCCCCCATAGGAATGAATGGTCGAAATGCCCCATTGAAATGAATGGCGGGCTACCAGGTGTCAAAGTCCCCCAATGAACCTGGGAAGGAAAGAGCTGTCAGGATGGCCGAGTGGTCTAAGTCGCTGCGCTCGGGTCGCAGTCCCCACTGGAGGCGCGGGTTCGAATCCCAGAGATTCCCCCATAGGAATGAATGGTCGAAATGCCCAATAAAAATGAATGGCGGGCTACCAGGTGTCAAAGTCCCCCAATGAACCTGGGAAGGAAAGAGCTGTCAGGATGGCCGAGTGGTCTAAGTCGCTGCGCTCGGGTCGCAGTCCCCACTGGAGGCGCGGGTTCGAATCCCAGAGATTCCCCCATAGGAATGAATGGTCGAAATGCCCAATTGAAATGAATGGCGGGCTACCAGGTGTCAAAGTCCCCCATTGAACATTGGAAGGAAAGAGCTGTCAGGATGGCTGAGCGGTCTAAGTCGCTGCGTTCGGGTCGCAGTCCACACTGGAGGCGAGGGTTCGAATCCCAGAGATTCCCCCATAGGAATGAAAGGTCGAAATGCCCCATTGAAATGAATGGCGGGCTACCAGGTGTCAAAGTCCCCCAATGAACCTGGGAAGGAAAGAGCTGTCAGGATGGCCGAGTGGTCTAAGTCGCTGCGCTCGGGTCGCAGTCCCCACTGGAGGCGCGGGTTCGAATCCCAGAGATTCCCCCATAGGAATGAATGGTCGAAATGCCCAATTGAAATGAATGGCGGGCTACCAGGTGTCAAAGTCCCCCAATGAACCTGGGAAGGAAAGAGCTGTCAGGATGGCTGAGCGGTCTAAGTCGCTGCGCTCGGGTCGCAGTCCCCACTGGAGGCGCGGGTTCGAATCCCAGAGATTCCCCCATAGGAATGAATGGTCGAAATGCCCAATTGAAATGAATGGCGGGCTACCAGGTGTCAAAGTCCCCCATTGAACATTGGAAGGAAAGAGCTGTCAGGATGGCTGAGCGGTCTAAGTCGCTGCGTTCGGGTCGCAGTCCCCACTGGAGGCGAGGGTTCGAATCCCAGAGATTCCCCCATAGGAATGAATGGTCGAAATGCCCAATTGAAATGAATGGCGGGCTACCAGGTGTCAAAGTCCCCCATTGAACATTGGAAGGAAAGAGCTGTCAGAATGGCTGAGCGGTCTAAGTCGCTGCGTTCGGGTCGCAGTCCCACTGGAGGCGCGGGTTCGAATCCCAGAGATTCCCCCATAGGATTGAATGGTCGAAAAGCCCAATTGAAATGAATGGCGGGCTACCAGGTGTCAAAGTCCCCCAATGAACCTGGGAAGGAAAGAGCTGTCAGGATGGCTGAGCGGTCTAAGTCGCTGCGCTCGGGTCGCAGTCCCCACTGGAGGCGCGGGTTCGAATCCCAGAGATTCCCCCATAGGAATGAATGGTCGAAATGCCCAATTGAAATGAATGGCGGGCTACCAGGTGTCAAAGTCCCCCATTGAACATTGGAAGGAAAGAGCTGTCAGGATGGCTGAGCGGTCTAAGTCGCTGCGTTCGGGTCGCAGTCCCCACTGGAGGCGAGGGTTCGAATCCCAGAGATTCCCCCATAGGAATGAATGGTCGAAATGCCCAATTGAAATGAATGGCGGGCTACCAGGTGTCAAAGTCCCCCATTGAACATTGGAAGGAAAGAGCTGTCAGAATGGCTGAGCGGTCTAAGTCGCTGCGTTCGGGTCGCAGTCCCCACTGGAGGCGCGGGTTCGAATCCCAGAGATTCCCCCATAGGATTGAATGGTCGAAAAGCCCAATTGAAATGAATGGCGGGCTACCAGGTGTCAAAGTCCACCATTGAACCTGGGAAGGAAAGAGCTGTCAGGATGGCTGAGCGGTCTAAGTCGCTGCGCTCGGGTCGCAGTCCCCACTGGAGGCGCGGGTTCGAATCCCAGAGATTCCCCCATAGGAATGAATGGTCGAAATGCCCAATTGAAATGAATGGCGGGCTACCAGGTGTCAAAGTCCCCCAATGAACCTGGGAAGGAAAGAGCTGTCAGGATGGCCGAGCGGTCTAAGTCGCTGCGCTTGGGTCGCAGTCCCCACTGGAGGCGCGGGTTCGAATCCCAGAGATTCCCCCATAGGAATGAATGGTCGAAATGCCCAATTGAAATGAATGGCGGGCTACCAGGTGTCAAAGTCCCCCATTGAACATTGGAAGGAAAGAGCTGTCAGGATGGCTGAGCGGTCTAAGTCGCTGCGTTCGGGTCGCAGTCCCCACTGGAGGCGAGGGTTCGAATCCCAGAGATTCCCCCATAGGAATGAATGGTCGAAATGCCCAATTGAAATGAATGGCGGGCTACCAGGTGTCAAAGTCCCCCATTGAACATTGGAAGGAAAGAGCTGTCAGAATGGCTGAGCGGTCTAAGGTCGCTGCGTTCGGGTCGCAGTCCCCACTGGAGGCGCGGGTTCGAATCCCAGAGATTCCCCCATAGGATTGAATGGTCGAAAAGCCCAATTGAAATGAATGGCGGGCTACCAGGTGTCAAAGTCCACCATTGAACCTGGGAAGGAAAGAGCTGTCAGGATGGCTGAGCGGTCTAAGTCGCTGCGCTCGGGTCGCAGTCCCCACTGGAGGCGCGGGTTCGAATCCCAGAGATTCCCCCATAGGAATGAATGGTCGAAATGCCCAATTGAAATGAATGGCGGGCTACCAGGTGTCAAAGTCCCCCAATGAACCTGGGAAGGAAAGAGCTGTCAGGATGGCCGAGCGGTCTAAGTCGCTGCGCTTGGGTCGCAGTCCCCACTGGAGGCGCGGGTTCGAATCCCAGAGATTCCCCCATAGGAATGAATGGTCGAAATGCCCAATTGAAATGAATGGCGGGCTACCAGGTGTCAAAGTCCCCCATTGAACATTGGAAGGAAAGAGCTGTCAGGATGGCTGAGCGGTCTAAGTCGCTGCGCTCGGGTCGCAGTCCCCACTGGAGGCGCGGGTTCGAATCCCAGAGATTCCCCCATAGGAATGAATGGTCGAAATGCCCAATTGAAATGAATGGCGGGCTACCAGGTGTCAAAGTCCCCCAATGAACCTGGGAAGGAAAGAGCTGTCAGGATGGCTGAGCGGTCTAAGTCGCTGCGCTCGGGTCGCAGTCCCCACTGGAGGCGCGGGTTCGAATCCCAGAGATTCCCCCATAGGAATGAATGGTCGAAATGCCCAATTGAAATGAATGGCGGGCTACCAGGTGTCAAAGTCCCCCATTGAACATTGGAAGGAAAGAGCTGTCAGGATGGCTGAGCGGTCTAAGTCGCTGCGTTCGGGTCGCAGTCCCCACTGGAGGCGAGGGTTCGAATCCCAGAGATTCCCCCATAGGAATGAATGGTCGAAATGCCCAATTGAAATGAATGGCGGGCTACCAGGTGTCAAAGTCCCCCATTGAACATTGGAAGGAAAGAGCTGTCAGGATGGCTGAGCGGTCTAAGTCGCTGCGTTCGGGTCGCAGTCCCCACTGGAGGCGCGGGTTCGAATCCCAGAGATTCCCCCATAGGATTGAATGGTCGAAAAGCCCAATTGAAATGAATGGCGGGCTACCAGGTGTCAAAGTCCACCATTGAACCTGGGAAGGAAAGAGCTGTCAGGATGGCTGAGCGGTCTAAGTCGCTGCGCTCGGGTCGCAGTCCCCACTGGAGGCGCGGGTTCGAATCCCAGAGATTCCCCCATAGGAATGAATGGTCGAAATGCCCAATTGAAATGAATGGCGGGCTACCAGGTGTCAAAGTCCCCCAATGAACCTGGGAAGGAAAGAGCTGTCAGGATGGCCGAGCGGTCTAAGTCGCTGCGCTTGGGTCGCAGTCCCCACTGGAGGCGCGGGGTTCGAATCCCAGAGATTCCCCCATAGGAATGAATGGTCGAAATGCCCAATTGAAATGAATGGCGGGCTACCAGGTGTCAAAGTCCCCCATTGAACATTGGAAGGAAAGAGCTGTCAGGATGGCTGAGCGGTCTAAGTCGCTGCGTTCGGGTCGCAGTCCCCACTGGAGGCGAGGGTTCGAATCCCAGAGATTCCCCCATAGGAATGAATGGTCGAAATGCCCCATTGAAATGAATGGCGGGCTACCAGGTGTCAAAGTCCCCCAATGAACCTGGGAAGGAAAGAGCTGTCAGGATGGCCGAGTGGTCTAAGTCGCTGCGCTCGGGTCGCAGTCCCCACTGGAGGCGCGGGTTCGAATCCCAGAGATTCCCCCATAGGAATGAATGGTCGAAATGCCCCATTGAAATGAATGGCGGGCTACCAGGTGTCAAAGTCCCCCAATGAACCTGGGAAGGAAAGAGCTGTCAGGATGGCCGAGTGGTCTAAGTCGCTGCGCTCGGGTCGCAGTCCCCACTGGAGGCGCGGGTTCGAATCCCAGAGATTCCCCCATAGGAATGAATGGTCGAAATGCCCAATAAAAATGAATGGCGGGCTACCAGGTGTCAAAGTCCCCCAATGAACCTGGGAAGGAAAGAGCTGTCAGGATGGCCGAGTGGTCTAAGTCGCTGCGCTCGGGTCGCAGTCCCCACTGGAGGCGCGGGTTCGAATCCCAGAGATTCCCCCATAGGAATGAATGGTCGAAATGCCCAATTGAAATGAATGGCGGGCTACCAGGTGTCAAAGTCCCCCATTGAACATTGGAAGGAAAGAGCTGTCAGGATGGCTGAGCGGTCTAAGTCGCTGCGTTCGGGTCGCAGTCCACACTGGAGGCGAGGGTTCGAATCCCAGAGATTCCCCCATAGGAATGAAAGGTCGAAATGCCCCATTGAAATGAATGGCGGGCTACCAGGTGTCAAAGTCCCCCAATGAACCTGGGAAGGAAAGAGCTGTCAGGATGGCCGAGTGGTCTAAGTCGCTGCGCTCGGGTCGCAGTCCCCACTGGAGGCGCGGGTTCGAATCCCAGAGATTCCCCCATAGGAATGAATGGTCGAAATGCCCAATTGAAATGAATGGCGGGCTACCAGGTGTCAAAGTCCCCCAATGAACCTGGGAAGGAAAGAGCTGTCAGGATGGCCGAGCGGTCTAAGTCGCTGCGCTCGGGTCGCAGTCCCCACTGGAGGCGCGGGTTCGAATCCCAGAGATTCCCCCATAGGAATGAATGGTCGAAATGCCCAATTGAAATGAATGGCGGGCTACCAGGTGTCAAAGTCCCCCATTGAACCTGGGAAGGAAAGAGCTGTCAGGATGGCTGATGGCTGAGCGGTCTAAGTCGCTGCGCTCGGGTCGCAGTCCCCACTGGAGGTGCGGGTTCGAATCCCAGAGATTCCCCCATAGGAATGAATGATCGAAATGCCCAATTGAAATGAATGGCGGGCTACCAGGTGTCAAAGTCCCCCAATGAACCTGGGAAGGAAAGAGCTGTCAGGATGGCTGAGCGGTCTAAGTCGCTGCGCTCGGGTCGCAGTCCCCACTGGAGGCGCGGGTTCGAATCCCAGAGATTCCCCCATAGGAATGAATGGTCGAAATGCCCAATTGAAATGAATGGCGGGCTACCAGGTGTCAAAGTCCCCCAATGAACCTGGGAAGGAAAGAGCTGTCAGGATGGCCGAGTGGTCTAAGTCGCTGCGCTCGGGTCGCAGTCCCCACTGGAGGCGCGGGTTCGAATCCCAGAGATTCCCCCATAGGAATGAATGGTCGAAATGTCCAATTGAAATGAATGGCGGGCTACCAGGTGTCAAAGTCCCCCAATGAACCTGGGAAGGAAAGAGCTGTCAGGATGGCTGAGCGGTCTAAGTCGCTGCGTTCGGGTCGCAGTCCCCACTGGAGGCGAGGGTTCGAATCCCAGAGATTCCCCCATAGGAATGAATGGTCGAAATGCCCCATTGAAATGAATGGCGGGCTACCAGGTGTCAAAGTCCCCCATTGAACATTGGAAGGAAAGAGCTGTCAGGATGGCTGAGCGGTCTAAGTCGCTGCGCTCGGGTCGCAGTCCCCACTGGAGGCGCGGGTTCGAATCCCAGAGATTCCCCCATAGGAATGAATGGTCGAAATGCCCAATTGAAATGAATGGCGGGCTACCAGGTGTCAAAGTCCCCCAATGAACCTGGGAAGGAAAGAGCTGTCAGGATGGCTGAGCGGTCTAAGTCGCTGCGCTCGGGTCGCAGTCCCCACTGGAGGCGCGGGTTCGAATCCCAGAGATTCCCCCATAGGAATGAATGGTCGAAATGCCCAATTGAAAATGAATGGCGGGCTACCAGGTGTCCAAAGTCCCCCATTGAACATTGGAAGGAAAGAGCTGTCAGGATGGCTGAGCGGTCTAAGTCGCTGCGTTCGGGTCGCAGTCCCCACTGGAGGCGAGGGTTCGAATCCCAGAGATTCCCCCATAGGAAATGAATGGTCGAAATGCCCAATTGAAATGAATGGCGGGCTACCAGGTGTCAAAGTCCCCCATTGAACATTGGAAGGAAAGAGCTGTCAGGATGGCTGAGCGGTCTAAGTCGCTGCGTTCGGGTCGCAGTCCCCACTGGAGGCGCGGGTTCG
>NW_027520882.1:7500-12500 GCF_051991255.1 Vanacampus margaritifer
CGGCCTTCATTTCAATGGGGGATTTGGACGCCTGGTCACCCGCCATTCATTTCAATGGGGAGATTGGAGCCCTGGGCACCCGGCCTTCATTTCAATGGGGGATTTGGACGCCTGGTCACCCGCCATTCATTTCAATGGGGAGATTGGAGCCCTGGGCACCCGGCCTTCATTTCAATGGGGGATTTGGACGCCTGGTCACCCGCCATTCATTTCACTGGGGAGATTGGAGCCCTGGGCACCCGGCCTTCATTTCAATGGGGGATTTGGACGCCTGGTCACCCGCCATTCATTTCACTGGGGAGATTGGAGCCCTGGGCACCCGGCCTTCATTTCAATGGGGGATTTGGACGCCTGGTCACCCGCCATTCATTTCAATGGGGAGATTGGAGCCCTGGGCACCCGGCCTTCATTTCAATGGGGGATTTGGACGCCTGGTCACCCGCCATTCATTTCACTGGGGAGATTGGAGCCCTGGGCACCCGGCCTTCATTTCAATGGGGGATTTGGACGCCCGGTCACCCGCCATTCATTTCAATGGGGAGATTGGAGCCCTGGGCACCCGGCCTTCATTTCAATGGGGGATTTGGACGCCCGGTCACCCGGCATTCATTTCAATGGGGAGATTGGAGCCCTTGGCACCCGGCCTTCATTTCAATGGGGGATTTGGACGCCCGGTCACCCGCCATTCATTTCAATGGGGAGATTGGAGCCCTGGGCACCCGGCCTTCATTTCAATGGGGGATTTGGACGCCCGGTCACCCGCCATTCATTTCAATGGGGAGATTGGAGCCCTGGGCATCCGGCCTTCATTTCAATGGGGGATTTGGACGCCTGGTCACCCGCCATTCATTTCAATGGGAAGATTGGAGCCCTGGTCAATCCCTGAAGAGAGACGCTCTCCCCCTGGTCCATGGCGCTCTCCCCCTGGTCCATGGAGTCCCGCAAACGGCCAGCATCAAGCCCCGAAGACAGGCGCTCTCCCACTGGTCCGTGGAGCCCCGAAGACACGCGCCAACAGCCAGCATCAAGCCCCCAAAGAGAGGCGCTCTCCCCCTGGTCCTTGGAGCCCCGCCGACGGCCAGCGACAAGCCCCGAAGTGAGGCGCTCTCCTCCTTGTTCGGCACATGCACGCACACACACCCCTCCGCACGAGCCCCTGTGCGCCCGGCGCGCCCGCAGTTGGAAGAAGGGAAAGAGGGGGAAGAGCTGGAAGTGCTGGAAGTGCTGGAAGTGCTGGAAGTGCTGAAAGTGCTGAAAGTGCTGAAAGTGCTGAAAGTAAAGGGGAAAGCGGACAGCGGCCAGCGGACAGCGGCCAGCGGACAGCGGCCAGCGGACAGCGGCGACAGGCCAAATGTGCTGAGGGCGGCCGCCTATAGTGCTCCTATTTCGGCTATGGCAGGCGCTCTCCCCCTGGTCCATGGCGCTTTCCCCCTGGTCCATGGAGCCCCGCCAACAGCCAGCAACAAGCCCCAAAGAGAGGCGCTCTCTCCCTGGTCCATGGAGCCCCGCCAACAGGCATCAAGCCCCGAAGAGAGGCACTCTCCCCCTGGTCCATGGCGCTCTCCCCCTGGTACATGGAGCCCCGCCAACAGCCAGCAACAAGCCCCGAAGAGAGGCGCTCTCCCCCTTGTCCATGGCGCTCCAGGATGGGGGGGCCAAATGTGCTGAGGGCGGCCGCCTATAGTGCTCTTATTTCGGCTATGGCAGGTGCTCTCCCCCTGGTCCATGGCGCTCTCCCCCTGGTCCATGGAGCCACGCCAACAGCCAGCAACAAGCCCCAAAGAGAGGCGCTCTCCCCCTGGTCCATGGAGCCCCGCCAACAGGCATCAAGCCCCGAAGAGAGGCGCTCTCCCCCTTGTCCATGGCGCTCCAGGATGGGGGGGCCAAATGTGCTGAGGGCGGCCGCCTATAGTGCTCTTATTTCGGCTATGGCAGGTGCTCTCCCCCTGGTCCATGGCGCTCTCCCCCTGGTCCATGGAGCCACGCCAACAGCCAGCAACAAGCCCCAAAGAGAGGCGCTCTCCCCCTGGTCCATGGAGCCCCGCCAACAGGCATCAAGCCCCGAAGAGAGGCGCTCTCCCCTTGGTCCATGGCGCTCCAGGATGGGGGGGCCAAATGTGCTGAGGGCGGCCGCCTATAGTGCTCTTATTTCGGCTATGGCAGGTGCTCTCCCCCTGGTCCATGGCGCTCTCCCCCTGGTCCATGGAGCCACGCCAACAGCCAGCAACAAGCCCCAAAGAGAGGCGCTCTCCCCCTGGTCCATGGAGCCCCGCCAACAGGCATCAAGCCCCGAAGAGAGGCGCTCTCCCCCTGGTCCATGGCGCTCCAGGATGGGGGGGCCAAATGTGCTGAGGGCGGCCGCCTATAGTGCTCTTATTTCGGCTATGGCAGGTGCTCTCCCCCTGGTCCATGGCGCTCTCCCCCTGGTCCATGGAGCCACGCCAACAGCCAGCAACAAGCCCCAAAGAGAGGCGCTCTCCCCCTGGTCCATGGAGCCCCGCCAACAGGCATCAAGCCCCGAAGAGAGGCGCTCTCCCCTTGGTCCATGGCGCTCCAGGATGGGGGGGCCAAATGTGCTGAGGGCGGCCGCCTATAGTGCTCTTATTTCGGCTATGGCAGGTGCTCTCCCCCTGGTCCATGGCGCTCTCCCCCTGGTCCATGGAGCCACGCCAACAGCCAGCAACAAGCCCCAAAGAGAGGCGCTCTCCCCCTGGTCCATGGAGCCCCGCCAACAGGCATCAAGCCCCGAAGAGAGGCGCTCTCCTCCTGGTCCATGGCGCTCCAGGATGGGGGGGCCAAATGTGCTGAGGGCGGCCGCCTAAAGTGCTCTTATTTCGGCTATGGCAGGTGCTCTCCCCCTGGTCCATGGCGCTCTCCCCCTGGTCCATGGAGCCACGCCAACAGCCAGCAACAAGCCCCAAAGAGAGGCGCTCTCCCCCTGGTCCATGGAGCCCCGCCAACAGGCATCAAGCCCCGAAGAGAGGCGCTCTCCTCCTGGTCCATGGCGCTCCAGGATGGGGGGGCCAAATGTGCTGAGGGCGGCCGCCCATAGTGCTCTTATTTCGGCTATGGCAGGCGAGAGCCCCCGCTGGAGGTGGCACTCTGAAAATATTTCGAAAAAAGTTGACTTTGAAAAAATTTGAGAACCAGGATTGGGGGGCCAAATGTGCTGAGGGCGGCCGCCTATAGTGCTCTTATTTCGGCTATGGCAGGTGCTCTCCCCCTGGTCCATGGCGCTCTCCCCCTGGTCCATGGAGCCCCGCCAACAGCCAGCAACAAGCCCCAAAGAGAGGCGCTCTCCCCCTGGTCCATGGAGCCCCGCCAATAGCCAGCAACAAGCCCCAAAGAGAGGCGCTCTCCCCCTGGTCCATGGAGCCCCGCCAACAGGCATCAAGCCCCGAAGAGAGGCGCTCTCCCCCTGGTCCATGGCGCTCTCCCCCTGGTCCATGGAGCCCCGCCAACAGCCAGCAACAAGCCCCAAAGAGAGGCGCTCTCCCCCTGGTCCATGGCGCTCCAGGATGGGGGGGCCAAATGTGCTCACTGAGGCCGCCCATGGCGCTCCTATTTCGGCTATGGCAGGCGAGAATCCCCCTGGGAAGTGGCACTCTGAAAATATTTTGAAAAAAGTTGACTTTGAAAATTTTTGAGAACCAGGATTTGGGGGGCCAAATGTGCTGAGGGCGGCCGCCTATAGTGCTCTTATTTCGGCTATGGCAGGTGCTCTCCCCCTGGTCCATGGCGCTCTCCCCCTGGTCCATGGAGCCCCGCCAACAGCCAGCAACAAGCCCCAAAGAGAGGCGCTCTCCCCCTGGTCCATGGAGCCCCGCCAATAGCCAGCAACAAGCCCCACAGAGAGGCGCTCTCCCCCTGGTCCATGGAGCCCCGCCAACAGGCATCAAGCCCCGAAGAGAGGCGCTCTCCCCCTGGTCCATGGCGCTCTCCCCCTGGTCCATGGAGCCCCGCCAACAGCCAGCAACAAGCCCCAAAGAGAGGCGCTCTCCCCCTGGTCCATGGCGCTCCAGGATGGGGGGGCCAAATGTGCTCACTGAGGCCGCCCATGGCGCTCCTATTTTGGCTATGGCAGGCGAGAATCCCCCTGGGAAGTGGCACTCTGAAAATATTTTGAAAAAAGTTGACTTTGAAAATTTTTGAGAACCAGGATTTGGGGGGCCAAATGTGCTGAGGCAGGCCGCCCATGGCGCTCCTATTTCGGCTATGGCAGGCGAGAATCCCCCTGGGAAGTGGCACTCTGAAAATATTTTGAAAAAAGTTGACTTTGAAAATTTTTGAGAACCAGGATTTGGGGGGCCAAATCTGCTGAGGCAGGCCGCCCATAGCGCTCCTATTTCGGCTATGGCAGGCGCTCTCCCCCTGGTCAATTTCAACCCCTGGGCACCCGCCAGTCGATTTTGACCCCTGGGCACCCGCCATCCAATGTCAACCCCTGGGCACCCGCCAGTCGATTTCGACCCCTGGGCACCCGCCATCCAATGTCAACCCCTGGGCACCCGCCAGTCGATTTCGACCCCTGGGCACCCGCCATCCAATGTCAACCCCTGGGCACCCGCCAGTCGATTTTGACCCCTGGGCACCCGCCATCCAATGTCAACCCCTGGGCACCCGCCATCCAATGTCAACCCCTGGGCACCCGCCAGTCGATTTCGACCCCTGGGCACCCGCCATCCAATGTCAACCCCTGGGCACCCGCCAGTCGATTTCGACCCCTGGGCACCCGCCATCCAATGTCAACCCCTGGGCACCCGCCAGTCGATTTCGACCCCTGGGCACCCGCCATCCAATGTCAACCCCTGGGCACCCGCCAGTCGATTTCGACCCCTGGGCACCCGCCATCCAATGTCAACCCCTGGGCACCCGCCAGTCGATTTCGACCCCTGGGCACCCGCCATCCAATGTCAACCCCTGGGCACCCGCCAGTCGATTTCGACCCCTGGGCACCCGCCATCCAATGTCAACCCCTGGGCACCCGCCAGTCGATTTCG
>NW_027520883.1:0-2500 GCF_051991255.1 Vanacampus margaritifer
AAATGAATGGCGGGTGACCAGGCGTCCAAATCCCCCATTGAAATGAAGGCCGGGTGCCCAGGGCTCCAATCTCCCCAGTGAAATGAATGGCGGGTGACCAGGCGTCCAAATCCCCCATTGAAATGAAGGCCGGGTGCCCAGGGCTCCAATCTCCCCATTGAAATGAATGGCGGGTGACCAGGCGTCCAAATCCCCCATTGAAATGAAGGCCGGGTGCCCAGGGCTCCAATCTCCCCAGTGAAATGAATGGCGGGTGACCAGGCGTCCAAATCCCCCATTGAAATGAAGGCCGGGTGCCCAGGGCTCCAATCTCCCCAGTGAAATGAATGGCGGGTGACCAGGCGTCCAAATCCCCCATTGAAATGAAGGCCGGGTGCCCAGGGCTCCAATCTCCCCAGTGAAATGAATGGCGGGTGACCAGGCGTCCAAATCCCCCATTGAAATGAAGGCCGGGTGCCCAGGGCTCCAATCTCCCCATTGAAATGAATGGCGGGTGACCAGGCGTCCAAATCCCCCATTGAAATGAAGGCCGGGTGCCCAGGGCTCCAATCTCCCCAGTGAAATGAATGGCGGATGACCAGGCGTCCAAATCCCCCATTGAAATGAAGGCCGGGTGACCAGGGCTCCAATCTCCCCATTGAAATGAATGGCGGGTGACCAGGCGTCCAAATCCCCCATTGAAATGAAGGCCGGGTGACCAGGCGTCCAAATCCCCCCATTGAAATGAATGGCGGGTGACCAGGCGTCCAAATCCCCCATTGAAATGAAGGCCGGGTGCCCAGGGCTCCAATCTCCCCATTGAAATGAATGGCGGGTGACCAGACGTCCAAATCCCCCATTGAAATGAAGGCCGGATGCCCAGGGCTCCAATCTCCCCATTGAAATGAATGGCGGGTGACCAGACGTCCAAATCCCCCATTGAAATGAAGGCCGGATGCCCAGGGCTCCAATCTCCCCATTGAAATGAATGCCGGGTGACCAGGCGTCCAAATCCCCCCATTGAAATGAATGGCGGGTGACCAGGCGTCCAAATCCCCCATTGAAATGAAGGCCGGGTGCCCAGGGCTCCAATCTCCCCATTGAAATGAATGGCGGGTGACCAGACGTCCAAATCCCCCATTGAAATGAAGGCCGGATGCCCAGGGCTCCAATCTCCCCATTGAAATGAATGGCGGGTGACCAGACGTCCAAATCCCCCATTGAAATGAAGGCCGGATGCCCAGGGCTCCAATCTCCCCATTGAAATGAATGCCGGGTGACCAGGCGTCCAAATCCCCCCATTGAAATGAATGGCGGGTGACCAGGCGTCCAAATCCCCCATTGAAATGAAGGCCGGGTGCCCAGGGCTCCAATCTCCCCATTGAAATGAATGGCGGGTGACCAGACGTCCAAATCCCCCATTGAAATGAAGGCCGGATGCCCAGGGCTCCAATCTCCCCATTGAAATGAATGCCGGGTGACCAGGCGTCCATATCCCCCCCCATTGAAATGAATGACGGGTGACCAGGCAGGCGAGAGCCCCCGCTGCAGAGGCTCCAGAGGTGGCACTCTGAAAATATTTCAAAAAAAGTTGACTTTGAAATTTTTGGAGAACCAGGATTTGGGGGGGGGGGGGCAAATGTGCTGAGGCAGGCCGCCCATAGTGCTCCTATTTCGGCCTGGGCGCGCCAGAGCACCCCCCTGGAAGTGGCACTCTGAAAATAATTAAAAAAAAATGACTTTGAAATTTTTTGAGAACCAGGATTTGGGGGGGGCAAATGTGCTGAGGCAGGCCGCCCATAGTGCTCCTATTTCGGCCTGGGCGCGCCAGAGCACCCCCCTGGAAGTGGCACTCTGAAAATAATTAAAAAAAAATGACTTTGAAAATTTTTGAGAACCAGGATTTGGGGGGGGCAAATGTGCTGAGGCAGGCCGCCCATAGTGCTCCTATTTCGGCCTGGGCGCGCCAGAGCACCCCCCTGGAAGTGGCACTCTGAAAATAATTAAAAAAAAATGACTTTGAAATTTTTTGAGAACCAGGATTTGGGGGGGGCAAATGTGCTGAGGCAGGCCGCCCATAGTGCTCCTATTTCGGCCTGGGCGCGCCAGAGCACCCCCCTGGAAGTGGCACTCTGAAAATAATTAAAAAAAAATGACTTTGAAAATTTTTGAGAACCAGGATTTGGGGGGGGCAAATGTGCTGAGGCAGGCCGCCCATAGTGCTCCTATTTCGGCCTGGGCGCGCCAGAGCACCCCCCTGGAAGTGGCACTCTGAAAATAATTCGAAAAAAGATGACTTTGAAAATTTTTGAGAACCAGGATTTGGGGGGGCAAATCTGCTCAGGCAGGCCGCCCATAGTGCTCCTATTTCGGCCTGGGCGAGCCAGAGCCCCCCCTGGAAGTGCCCCATTCATTTTCAATGGCCGGGTGACCAGGCGTCGAAAAATGCCATAGGAAATGAATGGGGCCCATTCATTTTCAATGGCCGGGTGACCAGGGGGCCAGTACCACCTGCCGCCAT
>NW_027520883.1:15000-22500 GCF_051991255.1 Vanacampus margaritifer
ATCGGCTGGCGGGTGCCCAGGGGTTGACATTGGATGGAGGGTGCCCAGGGGTCAAAATCGACTGGCGGGTGCCCAGGGGTTGACATTGAATGGCGGGTGCCCAGGGGTCGAAATCGACTGGCGGGTGCCCAGGGGTTGACATTGGATGGCGGGTGCCCAGGGGTCGAAATCGACTGGCGGGTGCCCAGGGGTTGACATTGGATGGCGGGTGCCCAGGGGTCGAAATCGACTGGCGGGTGCCCAGGGGTTGACATTGGATGGCGGGTGCCCAGGGGTCGAAATCGACTGGCGGGTGCCCAGGGGTTGACATTGGATGGCGGGTGCCCAGGGGTCGAAATCGACTGGCGGGTGCCCAGGGGTTGACATTGGATGGCGGGTGCCCAGGGGTCGAAATCGACTGGCGGGTGCCCAGGGGTTGACATTGGATGGCGGGTGCCCAGGGGTCGAAATCGACTGGCGGGTGCCCAGGGGTTGACATTGGATGGCGGGTGCCCAGGGGTCGAAATCGACTGGCGGGTGCCCAGGGGTTGACATTGGATGGCGGGTGCCCAGGGGTTGACATTGGATGGCGGGTGCCCAGGGGTCAAAATCGACTGGCGGGTGCCCAGGGGTTGACATTGGATGGCGGGTGCCCAGGGGTCGAAATCGACTGGCGGGTGCCCAGGGGTTGACATTGGATGGCGGGTGCCCAGGGGTCGAAATCGACTGGCGGGTGCCCAGGGGTTGACATTGGATGGCGGGTGCCCAGGGGTCAAAATCGACTGGCGGGTGCCCAGGGGTTGAAATTGACCAGGGGGAGAGCGCCTGCCATAGCCGAAATAGGAGCGCTATGGGCGGCCTGCCTCAGCAGATTTGGCCCCCCAAATCCTGGTTCTCAAAAATTTTCAAAGTCAACTTTTTTCAAAATATTTTCAGAGTGCCACTTCCCAGGGGGATTCTCGCCTGCCATAGCCGAAATAGGAGCGCCATGGGCGGCCTCAGTGAGCACATTTGGCCCCCCCATCCTGGAGCGCCATGGACCAGGGGGAGAGCGCCTCTCTTTGGGGCTTGTTGCTGGCTGTTGGCGGGGCTCCATGGACCAGGGGGAGAGCGCCATGGACCAGGGGGAGAGCGCCTCTCTTCGGGGCTTGATGCCTGTTGGCGGGGCTCCATGGACCAGGGGGAGAGCGCCTCTCTGTGGGGCTTGTTGCTGGCTATTGGCGGGGCTCCATGGACCAGGGGGAGAGCGCCTCTCTTTGGGGCTTGTTGCTGGCTGTTGGCGGGGCTCCATGGACCAGGGGGAGAGCGCCATGGACCAGGGGGAGAGCACCTGCCATAGCCGAAATAAGAGCACTATAGGCGGCCGCCCTCAGCACATTTGGCCCCCCAAATCCTGGTTCTCAAAAATTTTCAAAGTCAACTTTTTTCAAAATATTTTCAGAGTGCCACTTCCCAGGGGGATTCTCGCCTGCCATAGCCGAAATAGGAGCGCCATGGGCGGCCTCAGTGAGCACATTTGGCCCCCCCATCCTGGAGCGCCATGGACCAGGGGGAGAGCGCCTCTCTTTGGGGCTTGTTGCTGGCTGTTGGCGGGGCTCCATGGACCAGGGGGAGAGCGCCATGGACCAGGGGGAGAGCGCCTCTCTTCGGGGCTTGATGCCTGTTGGCGGGGCTCCATGGACCAGGGGGAGAGCGCCTCTCTTTGGGGCTTGTTGCTGGCTATTGGCGGGGCTCCATGGACCAGGGGGAGAGCGCCTCTCTTTGGGGCTTGTTGCTGGCTGTTGGCGGGGCTCCATGGACCAGGGGGAGAGCGCCATGGACCAGGGGGAGAGCACCTGCCATAGCCGAAATAAGAGCACTATAGGCGGCCGCCCTCAGCACATTTGGCCCCCCAATCCTGGTTCTCAAATTTTTTCAAAGTCAACTTTTTTCGAAATATTTTCAGAGTGCCACCTCCAGCGGGGGCTCTCGCCTGCCATAGCCGAAATAAGAGCACTATGGGCGGCCGCCCTCAGCACATTTGGCCCCCCCATCCTGGAGCGCCATGGACCAGGAGGAGAGCGCCTCTCTTCGGGGCTTGATGCCTGTTGGCGGGGCTCCATGGACCAGGGGGAGAGCGCCTCTCTTTGGGGCTTGTTGCTGGCTGTTGGCGTGGCTCCATGGACCAGGGGGAGAGCGCCATGGACCAGGGGGAGAGCACCTGCCATAGCCGAAATAAGAGCACTATAGGCGGCCGCCCTCAGCACATTTGGCCCCCCCATCCTGGAGCGCCATGGACCAGGAGGAGAGCGCCTCTCTTCGGGGCTTGATGCCTGTTGGCGGGGCTCCATGGACCAGGGGGAGAGCGCCTCTCTTTGGGGCTTGTTGCTGGCTGTTGGCGTGGCTCCATGGACCAGGGGGAGAGCGCCATGGACCAGGGGGAGAGCACCTGCCATAGCCGAAATAAGAGCACTATAGGCGGCCGCCCTCAGCACATTTGGCCCCCCCATCCTGGAGCGCCATGGACCAGGAGGAGAGCGCCTCTCTTCGGGGCTTGATGCCTGTTGGCGGGGCTCCATGGACCAGGGGGAGAGCGCCTCTCTTTGGGGCTTGTTGCTGGCTGTTGGCGTGGCTCCATGGACCAGGGGGAGAGCGCCATGGAC
Organism: Vanacampus margaritifer; assembly: GCF_051991255.1. Taxonomy (NCBI): domain Eukaryota; kingdom Metazoa; phylum Chordata; class Actinopteri; order Syngnathiformes; family Syngnathidae; genus Vanacampus; species Vanacampus margaritifer. The sequence goes on from NW_027520883.1 coordinate 17,622, forward strand.
CAGGGGGAGAGCACCTGCCATAGCCGAAATAAGAGCACTATAGGCGGCCGCCCTCAGCACATTTGGCCCCCCCATCCTGGAGCGCCATGGACCAGGGGGAGAGCGCCTCTCTTCGGGGCTTGATGCCTGTTGGCGGGGCTCCATGGACCAGGGGGAGAGCGCCTCTCTTTGGGGCTTGTTGCTGGCTGTTGGCGTGGCTCCATGGACCAGGGGGAGAGCGCCATGGACCAGGGGGAGAGCACCTGCCATAGCCGAAATAAGAGCACTATAGGCGGCCGCCCTCAGCACATTTGGCCCCCCCATCCTGGAGCGCCATGGACCAGGGGGAGAGCGCCTCTCTTCGGGGCTTGATGCCTGTTGGCGGGGCTCCATGGACCAGGGGGAGAGCGCCTCTCTTTGGGGCTTGTTGCTGGCTGTTGGCGTGGCTCCATGGACCAGGGGGAGAGCGCCATGGACCAGGGGGAGAGCACCTGCCATAGCCGAAATAAGAGCACTATAGGCGGCCGCCCTCAGCACATTTGGCCCCCCCATCCTGGAGCGCCATGGACAAGGGGGAGAGCGCCTCTCTTCGGGGCTTGTTGCTGGCTGTTGGCGGGGCTCCATGTACCAGGGGGAGAGCGCCATGGACCAGGGGGAGAGTGCCTCTCTTCGGGGCTTGATGCCTGTTGGCGGGGCTCCATGGACCAGGGAGAGAGCGCCTCTCTTTGGGGCTTGTTGCTGGCTGTTGACGGGGCTCCATGGACCGGGGGGAAAGCGCCATGGACCAGGGGGAGAGCGCCTGCCATAGCCGAAATAGGAGCACTATAGGCGGCCGCCCTCAGCACATTTGGCCTGTCGCCGCTGTCCGCTGGCCGCTGTCCGCTGGCCGCTGTCCGCTGGCCGCTGTCCGCTGGCCGCTGTCCGCTTTCCCCTTTACTTTCAGCACTTTCAGCACTTTCAGCACTTCCAGCACTTCCAGCACTTCCAGCACTTCCAGCACTTCCAGCTCTTCCCCCTCTTTCCCTTCTTCCAACTGCGGGCGCGCCGGGCGCACAGGGGCTCGTGCGGAGGGGTGTGTGTGCGTGCATGTGCCGAACAAGGAGGAGAGCGCCTCACTTCGGGGCTTGTCGCTGGCCGTCGGCGGGGCTCCAAGGACCAGGGGGAGAGCGCCTCTCTTTGGGGGCTTGATGCTGGCTGTTGGCGCGTGTCTTCGGGGCTCCACGGACCAGTGGGAGAGCGCCTGTCTTCGGGGCTTGATGCTGGCCGTTTGCGGGACTCCATGGACCAGGGGGAGAGCGCCATGGACCAGGGGGAGAGCGTCTCTCTTCAGGGCTTGACCAGGGCTCCAATCTTCCCATTGAAATGAATGGCGGGTGACCAGGCGTCCAAATCCCCCATTGAAATGAAGGCCGGGTGCCCAGGGCTCCAATCTCCCCAGTGAAATGAATGGCGGGTGACCAGGCGTCCAAATCCCCCATTGAAATGAAGGCCGGGTGCCCAGGGCTCCAATCTCCCCATTGAAATGAATGGCGGGTGACCAGGCGTCCAAATCCCCCATTGAAATGAAGGCCGGGTGCCCAGGGCTCCAATCTCCCCAGTGAAATGAATGGCGGGTGACCAGGCGTCCAAATCCCCCATTGAAATGAAGGCCGGGTGCCCAGGGCTCCAATCTCCCCAGTGAAATGAATGGCGGGTGACCAGGCGTCCAAATCCCCCATTGAAATGAAGGCCGGGTGCCCAGGGCTCCAATCTCCCCAGTGAAATGAATGGCGGGTGACCAGGCGTCCAAATCCCCCATTGAAATGAAGGCCGGGTGCCCAGGGCTCCAATCTCCCCATTGAAATGAATGGCGGGTGACCAGGCGTCCAAATCCCCCATTGAAATGAAGGCCGGGTGCCCAGGGCTCCAATCTCCCCAGTGAAATGAATGGCGGATGACCAGGCGTCCAAATCCCCCATTGAAATGAAGGCCGGGTGACCAGGGCTCCAATCTCCCCATTGAAATGAATGGCGGGTGACCAGGCGTCCAAATCCCCCATTGAAATGAAGGCCGGGTGACCAGGCGTCCAAATCCCCCCATTGAAATGAATGGCGGGTGACCAGGCGTCCAAATCCCCCATTGAAATGAAGGCCGGGTGCCCAGGGCTCCAATCTCCCCATTGAAATGAATGGCGGGTGACCAGACGTCCAAATCCCCCATTGAAATGAAGGCCGGATGCCCAGGGCTCCAATCTCCCCATTGAAATGAATGGCGGGTGACCAGACGTCCAAATCCCCCATTGAAATGAAGGCCGGATGCCCAGGGCTCCAATCTCCCCATTGAAATGAATGCCGGGTGACCAGGCGTCCAAATCCCCCCATTGAAATGAATGGCGGGTGACCAGGCGTCCAAATCCCCCATTGAAATGAAGGCCGGGTGCCCAGGGCTCCAATCTCCCCATTGAAATGAATGGCGGGTGACCAGACGTCCAAATCCCCCATTGAAATGAAGGCCGGATGCCCAGGGCTCCAATCTCCCCATTGAAATGAATGGCGGGTGACCAGACGTCCAAATCCCCCATTGAAATGAAGGCCGGATGCCCAGGGCTCCAATCTCCCCATTGAAATGAATGCCGGGTGACCAGGCGTCCAAATCCCCCCATTGAAATGAATGGCGGGTGACCAGGCGTCCAAATCCCCCATTGAAATGAAGGCCGGGTGCCCAGGGCTCCAATCTCCCCATTGAAATGAATGGCGGGTGACCAGACGTCCAAATCCCCCATTGAAATGAAGGCCGGATGCCCAGGGCTCCAATCTCCCCATTGAAATGAATGCCGGGTGACCAGGCGTCCATATCCCCCCCCATTGAAATGAATGACGGGTGACCAGGCAGGCGAGAGCCCCCGCTGCAGAGGCTCCAGAGGTGGCACTCTGAAAATATTTCAAAAAAAGTTGACTTTGAAATTTTTGGAGAACCAGGATTTGGGGGGGGGGGGGCAAATGTGCTGAGGCAGGCCGCCCATAGTGCTCCTATTTCGGCCTGGGCGCGCCAGAGCACCCCCCTGGAAGTGGCACTCTGAAAATAATTAAAAAAAAATGACTTTGAAATTTTTTGAGAACCAGGATTTGGGGGGGGCAAATGTGCTGAGGCAGGCCGCCCATAGTGCTCCTATTTCGGCCTGGGCGCGCCAGAGCACCCCCCTGGAAGTGGCACTCTGAAAATAATTAAAAAAAAATGACTTTGAAAATTTTTGAGAACCAGGATTTGGGGGGGGCAAATGTGCTGAGGCAGGCCGCCCATAGTGCTCCTATTTCGGCCTGGGCGCGCCAGAGCACCCCCCTGGAAGTGGCACTCTGAAAATAATTAAAAAAAAATGACTTTGAAATTTTTTGAGAACCAGGATTTGGGGGGGGCAAATGTGCTGAGGCAGGCCGCCCATAGTGCTCCTATTTCGGCCTGGGCGCGCCAGAGCACCCCCCTGGAAGTGGCACTCTGAAAATAATTAAAAAAAAATGACTTTGAAAATTTTTGAGAACCAGGATTTGGGGGGGGCAAATGTGCTGAGGCAGGCCGCCCATAGTGCTCCTATTTCGGCCTGGGCGCGCCAGAGCACCCCCCTGGAAGTGGCACTCTGAAAATAATTCGAAAAAAGATGACTTGAAAATTTTTGAGAACCAGGATTTGGGGGGGCAAATCTGCTCAGGCAGGCCGCCCATAGTGCTCCTATTTCGGCCTGGGCGAGCCAGAGCCCCCCCTGGAAGTGCCCCATTCATTTTCAATGGCCGGGTGACCAGGCGTCGAAAAATGCCATAGGAAATGAATGGGGCCCATTCATTTTCAATGGCCGGGTGACCAGGGGGCCAGTACCACCTGCCGCCATTAGGGGCGCTGTAGATAGGGGACCTCGTCCCCCCATTCGAGAGGTTTGCCCCCAAACCTCAAAATGTATGGGGTACAATATCAGGAGCGAGCTTTTTAAGACGAAAAATTTTCAGAGTCAACTTTCTTCGAAATATTTTCAGAGTGCCACTTCCCAGGGGGATTCTCGCTTGCCAAGGCCGAGATAAGAGCACTATGGGCGGCCTGCTCAACACATTTGGCCCCCCCAAATCCTGGTTCTCAAAAATTTTCAAAGTCAACTTTTTTCGAAATATTTTCAGAGTGCCACTTCCCAGGGGGATTCTCGCTTGCCAAGGCCGAGATAAGAGCACTATGGGCGGCCTGCCTCAGCACATTTGGCCCCCCCAAATCCTGGTTCTCAAAAATTTTCAAAGTCTGCTTTTTTCGAAATATTTTCAGAGTGCCACTTCCCAGGGGGATTCTCGCTTGCCAAGGCCGAGATAAGAGCACTATGGGCGGCCTGCCTCAGCACATTTGGCCCCCCCAAATCCTGGTTCTCAAAAATTTTCAAAGTCTGCTTTTTTCGAAATATTTTCAGAGTGCCACTTCCCAGGGGGATTCTCGCTTGCCAAGGCCGAGATAAGAGCACTATGGGCGGCCTGCCTCAGTACATTTGGCCCCCCCAAATCCTGGTTCTCAAAAATTTTCAAAGTCTGCTCTTTTCGAAATATTTTCAGAGTGCCACTTCCCAGGGGGATTCTCGCTTGCCAAGGCCGAGATAAGAGCACTATGGGCGGCCTGCCTCAGCACATTTGGCCCCCCCCAAATCCTGGTTCTCAAAAATTTTCAAAGTCTGCTCTTTTCGAAATATTTTCAGAGTGCCACTTCCCAGGGGGATTCTCGCTTGCCATGGCCGAGATAAGAGCACTATGGGCGGCCTGCCTCAGCACATTTAACCCCCCCCCCAAAATGCGCCCACCCACCTTCTCCCACGTTACGAGCCGCATGCAAGACCCGCCTTCGGAGGGCCCCCGCCGGCCGGCCTCGCGCCGGTGTTCGGGCGGGCGGCTCCTCCGGCTCG
>NW_027520884.1:0-25723 GCF_051991255.1 Vanacampus margaritifer
CTCCGAAACGTCGCGACGGGCCCCATCTTTGAAAAGCGCTCAAGAGGGAGGTTATTATTTATGATACAAAGGCGAACCTAACTGACTTACATTTGCACTGGCACTCATATACACGAAGCTCATTCATGCTCGTTTAAAGCCAATTACCGATGCTAATTAAGCACAATGCAAATGTTTATATATACAGTAAAATGCTCAACAGTAAAGAAAACACCATTTGAATGTTTATTTTGAGCCCAATTTTAGGGGGGGAGTGTTGAAGGTGCTTGGTGAACTCTGAGAGATGGACCAAGGAGTCGATGTGGCAGGCCCGTGCATCTCCCCACCGTACACTGTGCGGTGGGAATCCTGTTTCTCACCCTAACCAGCCAGTGCCGTCCTTCGGCTTCCCGTCTCTTGGAGGGAACCTCGTTACCTCAACCCAGGTCAGATGCCTTGTACTTACCTTAACCTCATTGGATGTGTGTGCGTTAACCCTAACCCTAACCCTAACCCTAACCCTAACCCCAACCCCAACCCTAACCCTAACCCTAACCCTAACCCTAACCCCAACCCTATGGATGTGGTATGTCTGAACCCTATTGTGTGGACTGTACATAACCCTAGAACTAGCCTAATTAGAACCCAAATTGTGGACTACAAATACTCACCTAGATACTTACCTGATTGGATGTTGGGATGGGACCTATGCTACTTACCTGTACTTACCTCGAACCTGGAGATGACCGACCCTGGCCCAAATTGGATGGGTGGATGACTAACTCCAATATAGAGTAGTTTACTGAGATAGGTGGCATGGTACCCAGATCTGCGTAAAACCTGGAATAGGTGGCAAGACTATGGACCTGCGTAAAACCTGATAAATTATGGGGGGGGAGTGTTAGTGTGGGTACATACTTTGGAGGAGATGGGAGTCAGGAAAAGGACATAGCTGGGGGTGTTGGATGGAAACGGACGGCGAAAGCAACAGATGGGGGAAAGATAAGGGGGTGCCATAGGGAAAGAAATTATATTTAAAATTTAGAAGAAAGCCATGCAGAGCAAGAAAAAAACCCACATAAGAGAATGAAGCCAAATGAAGTGCAAGGAAAGAAAGCCAAGTATGGAGCCGTCCTGGGCATGACGTTAAACTGCAACCAGGGGGGGAGGCCAAGAAGGCCAGATGGGGTCCAATAGCCTGATGAAGGACCATTTACTCCGAAACGTCGCGACGGGCCCCATCTTTGAAAAGCGCTCAAGAGGGAGGTTATTATTTATGATACAAAGGCGAACCTAACTGACTTACATTTGCACTGGCACTCATATACACGAAGCTCATTCATGCTCGTTTAAAGCCAATTACCGATGCTAATTAAGCACAATGCAAATGTTTATATATACAGTAAAATGCTCAACAGTAAAGAAAACACCATTTGAATGTTTATTTTGAGCCCAATTTTAGGGGGGGAGTGTTGAAGGTGCTTGGTGAACTCTGAGAGATGGACCAAGGAGTCGATGTGGCAGGCCCGTGCATCTCCCCACCGTACACTGTGCGGTGGGAATCCTGTTTCTCACCCTAACCAGCCAGTGCCGTCCTTCGGCTTCCCGTCTCTTGGAGGGAACCTCGTTACCTCAACCCAGGTCAGATGCCTTGTACTTACCTTAACCTCATTGGATGTGTGTGCGTTAACCCTAACCCTAACCCTAACCCTAACCCTAACCCCAACCCCAACCCTAACCCTAACCCTAACCCTAACCCTAACCCCAACCCTATGGATGTGGTATGTCTGAACCCTATTGTGTGGACTGTACATAACCCTAGAACTAGCCTAATTAGAACCCAAATTGTGGACTACAAATACTCACCTAGATACTTACCTGATTGGATGTTGGGATGGGACCTATGCTACTTACCTGTACTTACCTCGAACCTGGAGATGACCGACCCTGGCCCAAATTGGATGGGTGGATGACTAACTCCAATATAGAGTAGTTTACTGAGATAGGTGGCATGGTACCCAGATCTGCGTAAAACCTGGAATAGGTGGCAAGACTATGGACCTGCGTAAAACCTGATAAATTATGGGGGGGGAGTGTTAGTGTGGGTACATACTTTGGAGGAGATGGGAGTCAGGAAAAGGACATAGCTGGGGGTGTTGGATGGAAACGGACGGCGAAAGCAACAGATGGGGGAAAGATAAGGGGGTGCCATAGGGAAAGAAATTATATTTAAAATTTAGAAGAAAGCCATGCAGAGCAAGAAAAAAACCCACATAAGAGAATGAAGCCAAATGAAGTGCAAGGAAAGAAAGCCAAGTATGGAGCCGTCCTGGGCATGACGTTAAACTGCAACCAGGGGGGGAGGCCAAGAAGGCCAGATGGGGTCCAATAGCCTGATGAAGGACCATTTACTCCGAAACGTCGCGACGGGCCCCATCTTTGAAAAGCGCTCAAGAGGGAGGTTATTATTTATGATACAAAGGCGAACCTAACTGACTTACATTTGCACTGGCACTCATATACACGAAGCTCATTCATGCTCGTTTAAAGCCAATTACCGATGCTAATTAAGCACAATGCAAATGTTTATATATACAGTAAAATGCTCAACAGTAAAGAAAACACCATTTGAATGTTTATTTTGAGCCCAATTTTAGGGGGGGAGTGTTGAAGGTGCTTGGTGAACTCTGAGAGATGGACCAAGGAGTCGATGTGGCAGGCCCGTGCATCTCCCCACCGTACACTGTGCGGTGGGAATCCTGTTTCTCACCCTAACCAGCCAGTGCCGTCCTTCGGCTTCCCGTCTCTTGGAGGGAACCTCGTTACCTCAACCCAGGTCAGATGCCTTGTACTTACCTTAACCTCATTGGATGTGTGTGCGTTAACCCTAACCCTAACCCTAACCCTAACCCTAACCCCAACCCCAACCCTAACCCTAACCCTAACCCTAACCCTAACCCCAACCCTATGGATGTGGTATGTCTGAACCCTATTGTGTGGACTGTACATAACCCTAGAACTAGCCTAATTAGAACCCAAATTGTGGACTACAAATACTCACCTAGATACTTACCTGATTGGATGTTGGGATGGGACCTATGCTACTTACCTGTACTTACCTCGAACCTGGAGATGACCGACCCTGGCCCAAATTGGATGGGTGGATGACTAACTCCAATATAGAGTAGTTTACTGAGATAGGTGGCATGGTACCCAGATCTGCGTAAAACCTGGAATAGGTGGCAAGACTATGGACCTGCGTAAAACCTGATAAATTATGGGGGGGGAGTGTTAGTGTGGGTACATACTTTGGAGGAGATGGGAGTCAGGAAAAGGACATAGCTGGGGGTGTTGGATGGAAACGGACGGCGAAAGCAACAGATGGGGGAAAGATAAGGGGGTGCCATAGGGAAAGAAATTATATTTAAAATTTAGAAGAAAGCCATGCAGAGCAAGAAAAAAACCCACATAAGAGAATGAAGCCAAATGAAGTGCAAGGAAAGAAAGCCAAGTATGGAGCCGTCCTGGGCATGACGTTAAACTGCAACCAGGGGGGGAGGCCAAGAAGGCCAGATGGGGTCCAATAGCCTGATGAAGGACCATTTACTCCGAAACGTCGCGACGGGCCCCATCTTTGAAAAGCGCTCAAGAGGGAGGTTATTATTTATGATACAAAGGCGAACCTAACTGACTTACATTTGCACTGGCACTCATATACACGAAGCTCATTCATGCTCGTTTAAAGCCAATTACCGATGCTAATTAAGCACAATGCAAATGTTTATATATACAGTAAAATGCTCAACAGTAAAGAAAACACCATTTGAATGTTTATTTTGAGCCCAATTTTAGGGGGGGAGTGTTGAAGGTGCTTGGTGAACTCTGAGAGATGGACCAAGGAGTCGATGTGGCAGGCCCGTGCATCTCCCCACCGTACACTGTGCGGTGGGAATCCTGTTTCTCACCCTAACCAGCCAGTGCCGTCCTTCGGCTTCCCGTCTCTTGGAGGGAACCTCGTTACCTCAACCCAGGTCAGATGCCTTGTACTTACCTTAACCTCATTGGATGTGTGTGCGTTAACCCTAACCCTAACCCTAACCCTAACCCTAACCCCAACCCCAACCCTAACCCTAACCCTAACCCTAACCCTAACCCCAACCCTATGGATGTGGTATGTCTGAACCCTATTGTGTGGACTGTACATAACCCTAGAACTAGCCTAATTAGAACCCAAATTGTGGACTACAAATACTCACCTAGATACTTACCTGATTGGATGTTGGGATGGGACCTATGCTACTTACCTGTACTTACCTCGAACCTGGAGATGACCGACCCTGGCCCAAATTGGATGGGTGGATGACTAACTCCAATATAGAGTAGTTTACTGAGATAGGTGGCATGGTACCCAGATCTGCGTAAAACCTGGAATAGGTGGCAAGACTATGGACCTGCGTAAAACCTGATAAATTATGGGGGGGGAGTGTTAGTGTGGGTACATACTTTGGAGGAGATGGGAGTCAGGAAAAGGACATAGCTGGGGGTGTTGGATGGAAACGGACGGCGAAAGCAACAGATGGGGGAAAGATAAGGGGGTGCCATAGGGAAAGAAATTATATTTAAAATTTAGAAGAAAGCCATGCAGAGCAAGAAAAAAACCCACATAAGAGAATGAAGCCAAATGAAGTGCAAGGAAAGAAAGCCAAGTATGGAGCCGTCCTGGGCATGACGTTAAACTGCAACCAGGGGGGGAGGCCAAGAAGGCCAGATGGGGTCCAATAGCCTGATGAAGGACCATTTACTCCGAAACGTCGCGACGGGCCCCATCTTTGAAAAGCGCTCAAGAGGGAGGTTATTATTTATGATACAAAGGCGAACCTAACTGACTTACATTTGCACTGGCACTCATATACACGAAGCTCATTCATGCTCGTTTAAAGCCAATTACCGATGCTAATTAAGCACAATGCAAATGTTTATATATACAGTAAAATGCTCAACAGTAAAGAAAACACCATTTGAATGTTTATTTTGAGCCCAATTTTAGGGGGGGAGTGTTGAAGGTGCTTGGTGAACTCTGAGAGATGGACCAAGGAGTCGATGTGGCAGGCCCGTGCATCTCCCCACCGTACACTGTGCGGTGGGAATCCTGTTTCTCACCCTAACCAGCCAGTGCCGTCCTTCGGCTTCCCGTCTCTTGGAGGGAACCTCGTTACCTCAACCCAGGTCAGATGCCTTGTACTTACCTTAACCTCATTGGATGTGTGTGCGTTAACCCTAACCCTAACCCTAACCCTAACCCTAACCCCAACCCCAACCCTAACCCTAACCCTAACCCTAACCCTAACCCCAACCCTATGGATGTGGTATGTCTGAACCCTATTGTGTGGACTGTACATAACCCTAGAACTAGCCTAATTAGAACCCAAATTGTGGACTACAAATACTCACCTAGATACTTACCTGATTGGATGTTGGGATGGGACCTATGCTACTTACCTGTACTTACCTCGAACCTGGAGATGACCGACCCTGGCCCAAATTGGATGGGTGGATGACTAACTCCAATATAGAGTAGTTTACTGAGATAGGTGGCATGGTACCCAGATCTGCGTAAAACCTGGAATAGGTGGCAAGACTATGGACCTGCGTAAAACCTGATAAATTATGGGGGGGGAGTGTTAGTGTGGGTACATACTTTGGAGGAGATGGGAGTCAGGAAAAGGACATAGCTGGGGGTGTTGGATGGAAACGGACGGCGAAAGCAACAGATGGGGGAAAGATAAGGGGGTGCCATAGGGAAAGAAATTATATTTAAAATTTAGAAGAAAGCCATGCAGAGCAAGAAAAAAACCCACATAAGAGAATGAAGCCAAATGAAGTGCAAGGAAAGAAAGCCAAGTATGGAGCCGTCCTGGGCATGACGTTAAACTGCAACCAGGGGGGGAGGCCAAGAAGGCCAGATGGGGTCCAATAGCCTGATGAAGGACCATTTACTCCGAAACGTCGCGACGGGCCCCATCTTTGAAAAGCGCTCAAGAGGGAGGTTATTATTTATGATACAAAGGCGAACCTAACTGACTTACATTTGCACTGGCACTCATATACACGAAGCTCATTCATGCTCGTTTAAAGCCAATTACCGATGCTAATTAAGCACAATGCAAATGTTTATATATACAGTAAAATGCTCAACAGTAAAGAAAACACCATTTGAATGTTTATTTTGAGCCCAATTTTAGGGGGGGAGTGTTGAAGGTGCTTGGTGAACTCTGAGAGATGGACCAAGGAGTCGATGTGGCAGGCCCGTGCATCTCCCCACCGTACACTGTGCGGTGGGAATCCTGTTTCTCACCCTAACCAGCCAGTGCCGTCCTTCGGCTTCCCGTCTCTTGGAGGGAACCTCGTTACCTCAACCCAGGTCAGATGCCTTGTACTTACCTTAACCTCATTGGATGTGTGTGCGTTAACCCTAACCCTAACCCTAACCCTAACCCTAACCCCAACCCCAACCCTAACCCTAACCCTAACCCTAACCCTAACCCCAACCCTATGGATGTGGTATGTCTGAACCCTATTGTGTGGACTGTACATAACCCTAGAACTAGCCTAATTAGAACCCAAATTGTGGACTACAAATACTCACCTAGATACTTACCTGATTGGATGTTGGGATGGGACCTATGCTACTTACCTGTACTTACCTCGAACCTGGAGATGACCGACCCTGGCCCAAATTGGATGGGTGGATGACTAACTCCAATATAGAGTAGTTTACTGAGATAGGTGGCATGGTACCCAGATCTGCGTAAAACCTGGAATAGGTGGCAAGACTATGGACCTGCGTAAAACCTGATAAATTATGGGGGGGGAGTGTTAGTGTGGGTACATACTTTGGAGGAGATGGGAGTCAGGAAAAGGACATAGCTGGGGGTGTTGGATGGAAACGGACGGCGAAAGCAACAGATGGGGGAAAGATAAGGGGGTGCCATAGGGAAAGAAATTATATTTAAAATTTAGAAGAAAGCCATGCAGAGCAAGAAAAAAACCCACATAAGAGAATGAAGCCAAATGAAGTGCAAGGAAAGAAAGCCAAGTATGGAGCCGTCCTGGGCATGACGTTAAACTGCAACCAGGGGGGGAGGCCAAGAAGGCCAGATGGGGTCCAATAGCCTGATGAAGGACCATTTACTCCGAAACGTCGCGACGGGCCCCATCTTTGAAAAGCGCTCAAGAGGGAGGTTATTATTTATGATACAAAGGCGAACCTAACTGACTTACATTTGCACTGGCACTCATATACACGAAGCTCATTCATGCTCGTTTAAAGCCAATTACCGATGCTAATTAAGCACAATGCAAATGTTTATATATACAGTAAAATGCTCAACAGTAAAGAAAACACCATTTGAATGTTTATTTTGAGCCCAATTTTAGGGGGGGAGTGTTGAAGGTGCTTGGTGAACTCTGAGAGATGGACCAAGGAGTCGATGTGGCAGGCCCGTGCATCTCCCCACCGTACACTGTGCGGTGGGAATCCTGTTTCTCACCCTAACCAGCCAGTGCCGTCCTTCGGCTTCCCGTCTCTTGGAGGGAACCTCGTTACCTCAACCCAGGTCAGATGCCTTGTACTTACCTTAACCTCATTGGATGTGTGTGCGTTAACCCTAACCCTAACCCTAACCCTAACCCTAACCCCAACCCCAACCCTAACCCTAACCCTAACCCTAACCCTAACCCCAACCCTATGGATGTGGTATGTCTGAACCCTATTGTGTGGACTGTACATAACCCTAGAACTAGCCTAATTAGAACCCAAATTGTGGACTACAAATACTCACCTAGATACTTACCTGATTGGATGTTGGGATGGGACCTATGCTACTTACCTGTACTTACCTCGAACCTGGAGATGACCGACCCTGGCCCAAATTGGATGGGTGGATGACTAACTCCAATATAGAGTAGTTTACTGAGATAGGTGGCATGGTACCCAGATCTGCGTAAAACCTGGAATAGGTGGCAAGACTATGGACCTGCGTAAAACCTGATAAATTATGGGGGGGGAGTGTTAGTGTGGGTACATACTTTGGAGGAGATGGGAGTCAGGAAAAGGACATAGCTGGGGGTGTTGGATGGAAACGGACGGCGAAAGCAACAGATGGGGGAAAGATAAGGGGGTGCCATAGGGAAAGAAATTATATTTAAAATTTAGAAGAAAGCCATGCAGAGCAAGAAAAAAACCCACATAAGAGAATGAAGCCAAATGAAGTGCAAGGAAAGAAAGCCAAGTATGGAGCCGTCCTGGGCATGACGTTAAACTGCAACCAGGGGGGGAGGCCAAGAAGGCCAGATGGGGTCCAATAGCCTGATGAAGGACCATTTACTCCGAAACGTCGCGACGGGCCCCATCTTTGAAAAGCGCTCAAGAGGGAGGTTATTATTTATGATACAAAGGCGAACCTAACTGACTTACATTTGCACTGGCACTCATATACACGAAGCTCATTCATGCTCGTTTAAAGCCAATTACCGATGCTAATTAAGCACAATGCAAATGTTTATATATACAGTAAAATGCTCAACAGTAAAGAAAACACCATTTGAATGTTTATTTTGAGCCCAATTTTAGGGGGGGAGTGTTGAAGGTGCTTGGTGAACTCTGAGAGATGGACCAAGGAGTCGATGTGGCAGGCCCGTGCATCTCCCCACCGTACACTGTGCGGTGGGAATCCTGTTTCTCACCCTAACCAGCCAGTGCCGTCCTTCGGCTTCCCGTCTCTTGGAGGGAACCTCGTTACCTCAACCCAGGTCAGATGCCTTGTACTTACCTTAACCTCATTGGATGTGTGTGCGTTAACCCTAACCCTAACCCTAACCCTAACCCTAACCCCAACCCCAACCCTAACCCTAACCCTAACCCTAACCCTAACCCCAACCCTATGGATGTGGTATGTCTGAACCCTATTGTGTGGACTGTACATAACCCTAGAACTAGCCTAATTAGAACCCAAATTGTGGACTACAAATACTCACCTAGATACTTACCTGATTGGATGTTGGGATGGGACCTATGCTACTTACCTGTACTTACCTCGAACCTGGAGATGACCGACCCTGGCCCAAATTGGATGGGTGGATGACTAACTCCAATATAGAGTAGTTTACTGAGATAGGTGGCATGGTACCCAGATCTGCGTAAAACCTGGAATAGGTGGCAAGACTATGGACCTGCGTAAAACCTGATAAATTATGGGGGGGGAGTGTTAGTGTGGGTACATACTTTGGAGGAGATGGGAGTCAGGAAAAGGACATAGCTGGGGGTGTTGGATGGAAACGGACGGCGAAAGCAACAGATGGGGGAAAGATAAGGGGGTGCCATAGGGAAAGAAATTATATTTAAAATTTAGAAGAAAGCCATGCAGAGCAAGAAAAAAACCCACATAAGAGAATGAAGCCAAATGAAGTGCAAGGAAAGAAAGCCAAGTATGGAGCCGTCCTGGGCATGACGTTAAACTGCAACCAGGGGGGGAGGCCAAGAAGGCCAGATGGGGTCCAATAGCCTGATGAAGGACCATTTACTCCGAAACGTCGCGACGGGCCCCATCTTTGAAAAGCGCTCAAGAGGGAGGTTATTATTTATGATACAAAGGCGAACCTAACTGACTTACATTTGCACTGGCACTCATATACACGAAGCTCATTCATGCTCGTTTAAAGCCAATTACCGATGCTAATTAAGCACAATGCAAATGTTTATATATACAGTAAAATGCTCAACAGTAAAGAAAACACCATTTGAATGTTTATTTTGAGCCCAATTTTAGGGGGGGAGTGTTGAAGGTGCTTGGTGAACTCTGAGAGATGGACCAAGGAGTCGATGTGGCAGGCCCGTGCATCTCCCCACCGTACACTGTGCGGTGGGAATCCTGTTTCTCACCCTAACCAGCCAGTGCCGTCCTTCGGCTTCCCGTCTCTTGGAGGGAACCTCGTTACCTCAACCCAGGTCAGATGCCTTGTACTTACCTTAACCTCATTGGATGTGTGTGCGTTAACCCTAACCCTAACCCTAACCCTAACCCTAACCCCAACCCCAACCCTAACCCTAACCCTAACCCTAACCCTAACCCCAACCCTATGGATGTGGTATGTCTGAACCCTATTGTGTGGACTGTACATAACCCTAGAACTAGCCTAATTAGAACCCAAATTGTGGACTACAAATACTCACCTAGATACTTACCTGATTGGATGTTGGGATGGGACCTATGCTACTTACCTGTACTTACCTCGAACCTGGAGATGACCGACCCTGGCCCAAATTGGATGGGTGGATGACTAACTCCAATATAGAGTAGTTTACTGAGATAGGTGGCATGGTACCCAGATCTGCGTAAAACCTGGAATAGGTGGCAAGACTATGGACCTGCGTAAAACCTGATAAATTATGGGGGGGGAGTGTTAGTGTGGGTACATACTTTGGAGGAGATGGGAGTCAGGAAAAGGACATAGCTGGGGGTGTTGGATGGAAACGGACGGCGAAAGCAACAGATGGGGGAAAGATAAGGGGGTGCCATAGGGAAAGAAATTATATTTAAAATTTAGAAGAAAGCCATGCAGAGCAAGAAAAAAACCCACATAAGAGAATGAAGCCAAATGAAGTGCAAGGAAAGAAAGCCAAGTATGGAGCCGTCCTGGGCATGACGTTAAACTGCAACCAGGGGGGGAGGCCAAGAAGGCCAGATGGGGTCCAATAGCCTGATGAAGGACCATTTACTCCGAAACGTCGCGACGGGCCCCATCTTTGAAAAGCGCTCAAGAGGGAGGTTATTATTTATGATACAAAGGCGAACCTAACTGACTTACATTTGCACTGGCACTCATATACACGAAGCTCATTCATGCTCGTTTAAAGCCAATTACCGATGCTAATTAAGCACAATGCAAATGTTTATATATACAGTAAAATGCTCAACAGTAAAGAAAACACCATTTGAATGTTTATTTTGAGCCCAATTTTAGGGGGGGAGTGTTGAAGGTGCTTGGTGAACTCTGAGAGATGGACCAAGGAGTCGATGTGGCAGGCCCGTGCATCTCCCCACCGTACACTGTGCGGTGGGAATCCTGTTTCTCACCCTAACCAGCCAGTGCCGTCCTTCGGCTTCCCGTCTCTTGGAGGGAACCTCGTTACCTCAACCCAGGTCAGATGCCTTGTACTTACCTTAACCTCATTGGATGTGTGTGCGTTAACCCTAACCCTAACCCTAACCCTAACCCTAACCCCAACCCCAACCCTAACCCTAACCCTAACCCTAACCCTAACCCCAACCCTATGGATGTGGTATGTCTGAACCCTATTGTGTGGACTGTACATAACCCTAGAACTAGCCTAATTAGAACCCAAATTGTGGACTACAAATACTC
Organism: Vanacampus margaritifer; assembly: GCF_051991255.1. Taxonomy (NCBI): domain Eukaryota; kingdom Metazoa; phylum Chordata; class Actinopteri; order Syngnathiformes; family Syngnathidae; genus Vanacampus; species Vanacampus margaritifer. The sequence continues at coordinate 11,404 of NW_027520884.1, forward strand.
ACCTAGATACTTACCTGATTGGATGTTGGGATGGGACCTATGCTACTTACCTGTACTTACCTCGAACCTGGAGATGACCGACCCTGGCCCAAATTGGATGGGTGGATGACTAACTCCAATATAGAGTAGTTTACTGAGATAGGTGGCATGGTACCCAGATCTGCGTAAAACCTGGAATAGGTGGCAAGACTATGGACCTGCGTAAAACCTGATAAATTATGGGGGGGGAGTGTTAGTGTGGGTACATACTTTGGAGGAGATGGGAGTCAGGAAAAGGACATAGCTGGGGGTGTTGGATGGAAACGGACGGCGAAAGCAACAGATGGGGGAAAGATAAGGGGGTGCCATAGGGAAAGAAATTATATTTAAAATTTAGAAGAAAGCCATGCAGAGCAAGAAAAAAACCCACATAAGAGAATGAAGCCAAATGAAGTGCAAGGAAAGAAAGCCAAGTATGGAGCCGTCCTGGGCATGACGTTAAACTGCAACCAGGGGGGGAGGCCAAGAAGGCCAGATGGGGTCCAATAGCCTGATGAAGGACCATTTACTCCGAAACGTCGCGACGGGCCCCATCTTTGAAAAGCGCTCAAGAGGGAGGTTATTATTTATGATACAAAGGCGAACCTAACTGACTTACATTTGCACTGGCACTCATATACACGAAGCTCATTCATGCTCGTTTAAAGCCAATTACCGATGCTAATTAAGCACAATGCAAATGTTTATATATACAGTAAAATGCTCAACAGTAAAGAAAACACCATTTGAATGTTTATTTTGAGCCCAATTTTAGGGGGGGAGTGTTGAAGGTGCTTGGTGAACTCTGAGAGATGGACCAAGGAGTCGATGTGGCAGGCCCGTGCATCTCCCCACCGTACACTGTGCGGTGGGAATCCTGTTTCTCACCCTAACCCTAACCCTAACCCTAACCCTAACCCTAACCCTAACCCTAACCCTAACCCTAACCCTCTAACCCTAACCCTAACCCTAAACCCTAACCCTAACCCTAACCCTAACCCTAACCCTAACCCTAACCCTAACCCCTAACCCTAACCCTAACCCTAACCCTAACCCTAACCCTAACCCCTAACCCTAACCCTAACCCTAACCCTAACCCTAACCCTAACCCTAACCCTAACCCCTAACCCTAACCCTAACCCTAACCCTAACCCATAAAAAGCTTAAATACATTAATAAAACAATTGTTGATATAAAATAGTGACATTGATATATATATAACATTTCATATTGGATTACATGTAAGTATTACATAGAAAATAAATACGACGCTTTCCCTAATTATATGAACGAAAAAGGCGCAGAGTTAACATTAGTTATTTGCGCATGGTGGTTGCAGTATATAAAGGCAATTCACTGTTAGAGGAAGCTCAGTTTGGATTTGGTTTTCGAAGAGGCAACATCTCAGATAATACAGTGAAGAATTGTAGTGTGCTAGACCTGAAGAAGGCTCTCTTGAGTCGAAACGTTGTCAAGGCACACTTGCATTTAATTATACTCATTAGGAATTAGAATTTTGTTTTTTGTTTTTTTTGTTTTATTGTTTTATTTTTTTATATATAGTGATTACATATATAACAAAAGCCACTCCTATTGAATAAATAAAAGATTAAAAGTTAATTATACATAACATCTACAATAAATATATATTTGTAGATAGTGATTACATATGATACAAAGGCGCCTCCTATCTATAAAATAAAAGATTAAAAACATTATTATATATTAATTACCATAAAAAGAAATCTGAGACTCAGACTAATTAAAGTATGATGGATGGTGGGTGGACTGTTGTCCGCTATGGGCGGAGACGCCAGCCCACACATCAGTGGAAGGAACGTGGTGACGGGAGGTACCAAGGACGGAAGGACCGTGCAGTTCCCTTTCGCTCCAGGAGGGGGGATCAATTCCCCTATCCTGGTCGAGGAAGGGCTCAGTCCCTCATTCCTAACCAGCCTGTGCCTCCTCCGAGGTCCTCTCGAAACGTCAGTTCTGGATTTCGCTCTTATGCAGCGGTGGCGCGGCAAGGTCGGAAAGGACCAGAGCGGCGGGCACCTCACTCACAATTAGAGAGACTAGAGGTGTTACGTCAGCCAGCGAATGCCAGATTTGGCAAATTGGTTCGCAAATTGCATGGGGTGATTAAGACGCTCCACCACTTGCAAAACGTGGACCCGATGGAAGGAAGACCTCAGCCGCGGATGATTGCAAAGATGGTTGAGATTCTGTCGACCATGATTAAACCTGCATTCCCCAAGAGAGATGCTTTGGACTTGATAGTGGGAAATGCCAAGAACTGGGGGCATACCACTTGTCAGATCTTGTCAGAACATTACCAGGACTGTCTGGAAGATAGTCTGGAGGATTTGGAGGATTCTCTGACCCCAGATTGGAATACTGCCTATGAGGTGGCAGTGAGATGGGCCAAGCGAAACCTACCCCGCCTTTCACAGGAAGTGATTGATCATGCGGAGGCTCTCATTGTGGACAGGATTGACGGGGGAGACCCTGTCAGGGAGTCAGTTCCGAAACGGGCACAAGCTCCTCAACAATCAACTCCGGTTGTTCGAAATGTGCCAGTGGTCCAAGCTAGACTGACAGCCTTCAGGAAGCAGATAGAGAACCAAGTGATGGAAGAGGTACAACCTCCTCGAGAGCAGAGAGAAGTGAGGAAAGAGAGTAGACAGCAAATGATAGAGGTGATCCCAGCATTGCTTACGATAGAAGAATGCGAGGAGGCACCGCAGACCTCCAGAAGGACCAGAGGAGTGGTCCTGACCGAGGAGAATGTGGAGGAGGAATTGCCAATGGGTCCTCAAGCAGAGGGTTCCGAGGTGATTCAGAGTCGGCAGTGCCCGACCCCTCCCGCAGCAATACCTGTAAACTGTAGGACTGGAGACTCAGAGTCTGAGGAAGAAGAGATGTCACGCATGATGGTGGGACCAGAATTGATCACGGTCCACAGAGAGAATGAGGACTCGGAACTGGAGGAGATCTTCCATGAGTCTTTTGAGAGTTTTGTGGGCCCGGAGCCCCAGCGATATTGGGTGAATTGTCACCAGAATACGCAGAGACGTCTCAGCGACTGGGAATTACAGGTCACCAAAAAGTGGCTGATTATTGGAGACTCCAATTTAGCTCGCATACCACCCTACTGGAATGTCAATCTGCAGATTGACAGCTTCCCGGGAAGTCACTTTCGCCATGGACAAGGGCTCATGGAGAAGACATTGGCGCCGGAGAGCTTGGTGGTAGAAAAGATCGTTCTGGCATTTGGAATAAACAGTAGGGGGAATAAATCTAGGGAAACCACCATTAAGAACCTGCAAGGGGCAATACGGGCCTCTAAGAGGAAGTTCCCCTATGCAGAAGTGTGGGTTCCGTTAATTAATTTCTCAGACTTACTCCCTACAGAGGAGAAGGACAATCTCCAAATCATCAATGAACACATTGAGAGGAATATGGGGTACATTCCATTACTGCCTGCTAACCAATTTGAGGTTGAACCAGACGACATCCATTGGACGGAGGAGACCGCGACAGCCATGTTTAATCACTGGATGACGTTTTTAAACGCACCCGCCCATTAAGCCATGACGGAGCAAGGGCAGAAAGAACACACATCCGAGTGACAAGGGATGCTCGATCCTTGGTGGCGAAGGATGTGGTAGTTTTGGCTAAACACTTCAAGTTATCAAACCTACAGCATTCCGTCTTGAGTAAAGGTCTGTCTTTTATACCGACATTGGGACTTGCTAAAGACCAGAAAGCTCAATTTCAATTGGATATGCAAAATTACCATCGGAAATTAAAATTAACAGCATATTTTAGGGACTCGGGTGAAAGGGAGCCGCCACATTTTGTCGGACCTTCCACATGGATCCCTCCAATAGGCGTTTTACCATTAGAAATTGGCCAATTAATAGATTTGGACTCAAAAACATTTGACAACCATTATATAAAGTCACCAGAAAAGCTAAACCTGTCAGCGGAGGAAGTGCAAGCTTTGAGAGAGCTGATAAAAGCTAAGCACATTGTTATAAAACCAGCTGACAAAGGCTCTGCAATTGTCATCCTGAGTAGGGAACAGTATATAATGGAGGTTGAACGACAATTAAATAATTCAGAATATTACAAAAAACTGGTTAAACCAATTTATTGGGATACGATGCCAATGGTGGCCGCAATTGTCAATAACTTAAGAAAGAATAAATTTATAAATGCCAAACAAAGCCAATATTTAATAGGACAGTCAAATCCTAGGGAGCGACGCTTTTACATACTTCCAAAAATCCACAAGGACCCAGAAAAATGGACAATTCCTTATGAAGTCCCGCCTGGGAGACCGATAGTTTCGGATTGCGGAAGTGACACGTATGCCACGGCCGAATTCTTAGACCACTACTTGAACCCGCTCTCAACGAGGCATCCATCATTTGTTAGAGACACGTACCATTTTATCGAAATGGTTAAAAAGGTGCGAGTCGCTTCCGATTGTTATTTTTTCTCTATGGACGTTGAAAGCTTGTACACAAACATCCCGATTTCAGCGGGGATAGAATGCGTCAGGAGAATATTTGAGAAGTTTCCAGACCCTACGCGACCGGATTCGGACCTATTGAAATTATTAGAAATAAATTTGACAAGGAACGACTTTGTTTTTGATGAAAAATATTACCTCCAAATAAAAGGAACAGCGATGGGCAAGAAATTCGCCCCATCTTATGCAAATATCTTTATGGCAAATTGGGAATGCGAAGTTTTAGCCAAATGTGTCCAAAAACCGATAAGCTATCTGCGGTATTTGGATGACATATGGGGCATATGGACTGGGACGGAGGCGGAGTTCCAAAATTTTGTAAATATTCTAAATTCACACGACCCATCAATACAAATTAAAGCAGAAATAAACAGAGATTCAATTAACTTTTTGGATACTACGGTATTCAAAGGCCCAAAATTTAATAACAATCACCAATTAGATATAAAAGTATATTTTAAGATCACGGACACTCACGCCCTAGTCCACAAAATGAGTTTCCATCCGGCCCATACGTTCAAAGGTATTGTGAAGTCCCAAATCCTCAGGTTCTATCGAATCTGCACCAGGATGGAAGACTTTTGGGAAGCGGTGAAGGTTCTATTTGATGCTCTGAAAAAACGAGGCTATTCGAGGTCATTTCTAAGACGATGTCTGAAATCATATCAAGAGAAACGAACCAAAAACCCAGACAAGCTTATCCCATTTATTTCAACGTACTTCTCGGTGGCCAAGGTTCTCCATAACAGAATAAAGAAAAACTTTGCAGATATCTTGGGACCAACCGATTGGATGCCTCAATCAAGAGTAATATCTGCGTTCAGAAGGAACAAGAATTTACAGGACTTGCTTGTTCGGGCTAAATTACCAACCTTACAAACCAGGAAACGGCAACCTCTGAGCAGATATTTTACGAGATTGACATTCGTGAGAAACGCACGGGACAAATCAATAATCAAATTAGACCAAAAATTCTGCCCAAAATCGGAAAATATCGTGTATTTGATTATTTGCAAAAAATGTGGGGCAAAGTATGTGGGAGAGACAAAAAATTCATTAATGACTCGCTTAACACAACATAGATACAATATCAAAAATAAAAAAGAAATGGATAAACCTTTGGTCATTCATTTCTTACACCATGGGATTGAGGCGCTCCAGATAGCGGGACTGCAGAGTGACACCAGATGGACGGATCAAAAACGAAAAGCTTGGGAGAGAAAGTGGATCTATAGATTGGGGACTAAGGTCCCGGCGGGTTTAAATGTGGAAGCTAAAATGTATTCCAACCCAAATCCTAACCCTAACCCCAACCCTAACCCTAACCTCTATTCCTAACCCTAACCCCAACCCTAACCCCAACCCCAACCCTAACCCTATCCCCTAACCCCAACCCTAACCCTAACCCCAACCTCTACTCCTAACCCTAACCCCAACCCCAACCCTAACCCTATCCCCTAACCCTAACCCCAACCCTAACCCTAACCCCAACCTCTACTCCTAACCCTAACCCCAACCCCTACTCCTAACCCCAACCCTAACCCCAACCCTAACCCTAACCTCTACTCCTAACCCCTAACCCTAACCCCAACCCCAACCCTAACCTCTATTCCCAACCTTAACCCCAACCCTAACCCTAACCCCAACCTCTACTCCTAACCCTAACCCCAACCCTAACCCTATCCCTAACCCCAACCCCCTAACCCTATTCATTAAAACATGTCAAATTCACACATAGAAGTATAAATAGTCAATAATACCATAAAAAACATAAATACATTAAAATATGCAAAATTCATACAGGAAAGTTTAAATAATTAACACAACCATAAAAAGCTTAAATACATTAATAAAACAATTGTTGATATAAAATAGTGACATTGATATATATATAACATTTCATATTGGATTACATGTAAGTATTACATAGAAAATAAATACGACGCTTTCCCTAATTATATGAACGAAAAAGGCGCAGAGTTAACATTAGTTATTTGCGCATGGTGGTTGCAGTATATAAAGGCAATTCACTGTTAGAGGAAGCTCAGTTTGGATTTGGTTTTCGAAGAGGCAACATCTCAGATAATACAGTGAAGAATTGTAGTGTGCTAGACCTGAAGAAGGCTCTCTTGAGTCGAAACGTTGTCAAGGCACACTTGCATTTAATTATACTCATTAGGAATTAGAATTTTGTTTTTTGTTTTTTTTGTTTTATTGTTTTATTTTTTTATATATAGTGATTACATATATAACAAAAGCCACTCCTATTGAATAAATAAAAGATTAAAAGTTAATTATACATAACATCTACAATAAATATATATTTGTAGATAGTGATTACATATGATACAAAGGCGCCTCCTATCTATAAAATAAAAGATTAAAAACATTATTATATATTAATTACCATAAAAAGAAATCTGAGACTCAGACTAATTAAAGTATGATGGATGGTGGGTGGACTGTTGTCCGCTATGGGCGGAGACGCCAGCCCACACATCAGTGGAAGGAACGTGGTGACGGGAGGTACCAAGGACGGAAGGACCGTGCAGTTCCCTTTCGCTCCAGGAGGGGGGATCAATTCCCCTATCCTGGTCGAGGAAGGGCTCAGTCCCTCATTCCTAACCCTAACCCTAACCCCTAACCCTAACCCTAACCCTAACCCTAACCCTAAACCCTAACCCTAACCCTAACCCTAACCCTAACCCCCTAACCCTAACCCTAACCCTAACCCTAACCCTAACCCTAACCCTAAACCCTAACCCTAACCCTAACCCTAACCCTAACCCTAACCCTCGAAATGCCCCATTGAAATGAATGGCGGGATTCCAGGTGTCAAAGTCCACCATTGAACCTGGGAAGGAAAGAGCTGTCAGGATGGCCGAGCGGTCTAAGTCGCTGCGCTCGGGTCGCAGTCCCCACTGGAGGCGCGGGTTCGAATCCCAGAGATTCCCCCATAGGAATGAATGGTCGAAATGCCCAATTGAAATGAATGGCGGGCTACCAGGTGTCAAAGTCCCCCATTGAACCTTGGAAGGAAAGAGCTGTCAGGATGGCCGAGCGGTCTAAGTCGCTGCGCTCGGGTCGCAGTCCCCACTGGAGGCGCGGGTTCAAATCCCAGAGATTCCCCCATAGGAATGAATGGTCGAAATACCCAATTGAAATGAATGGCGGGCTACCAGGTGTCAAAGTCCCCCAATGAACCTGGGAAGGAAAGAGCTGTCAGGATGGCCGAGCGGTCTAAGTCGCTGCGCTCGGGTCGCAGTCCCCACTGGAGACGCGGGTTCGAATCCCAGAGATTCCCCCATAGGAATGAATGGTCGAAATGCCCAATTGAAATGAATGGCGGGCTACCAGGTGTCAAAGTCCCCCAATGAACCTGGGAAGGAAAGAGCTGTCAGGATGGCCGAGCGGTCTAAGTCGCTGCGCTCGGGTCGCAGTCCCCACTGGAGGCGCGGGTTCGAATCCCAGAGATTCCCCCATAGGAATGAATGGTCGAAATGCCCAATTGAAATGAATGGCGGGCTACCAGGTGTCAAAGTCCCCCATTGAACCTTGGAAGGAAAGAGCTGTCAGGATGGCCGAGCGGTCTAAGTCGCTGCGCTCGGGTCGCAGTCCCCACTGGAGGCGCGGGTTCGAATCCCAGAGATTCCCCCATAGGAATGAATGGTCGAAATGCCCAATTGAAATGAATGGCGGGCTACCAGGTGTCAAAGTCCCCCAATGAACCTGGGAAGGAAAGAGCTGTCAGGATGGCCGAGCGGTCTAAGTCGCTGCGCTCGGGTCGCAGTCCCCACTGGAGACGCGGGTTCGAATCCCAGAGATTCCCCCATAGGAATGAATGGTCGAAATGCCCAATTGAAATGAATGGCGGGCTACCAGGTGTCAAAGTCCCCCAATGAACCTGGGAAGGAAAGAGCTGTCAGGATGGCCGAGCGGTCTAAGTCGCTGCGCTCGGGTCGCAGTCCCCACTGGAGGCGCGGGTTCGAATCCCAGAGATTCCCCCATAGGAATGAATGGTCGAAATGCCCAATTGAAATGAATGGCGGGCTACCAGGTGTCAAAGTCCCCCATTGAACCTTGGAAGGAAAGAGCTGTCAGGATGGCCGAGCGGTCTAAGTCGCTGCGCTCGGGTCGCAGTCCCCACTGGAGGCGCGGGTTCGAATCCCAGAGATTCCCCCATAGGAATGAATGGTCGAAATGCCCAATTGAAATGAATGGCGGGCTACCAGGTGTCAAAGTCCCCCAATGAACCTGGGAAGGAAAGAGCTGTCAGGATGGCTGAGCGGTCTAAGTCGCTGCGCTCGGGTCACAGTCCCCACTGGAGGCGCGGGTTCGAATCCCAGAGATTCCCCCATAGGAATGAATGGTCGAAATGCCCAATTGAAATGAATGGCGGGCTACCAGGTGTCAAAGTCCCCCAATGAACCTGGGAAGGAAAGAGCTGTCAGGATGGCCGAGCGGTCTAAGTCGCTGCGCTCGGGTCGCAGTCCCCACTGGAGGTGCGGGTTCGAATCCCAGAGATTCCCCCATAGGAATGAATGGTCGAAATGCCCAATTGAAATGAATGGCGGGCTACCAGGTGTCAAAGTCCCCCATTGAACCTTGGAAGGAAAGAGCTGTCAGGATGGCCGAGCGGTCTAAGTCGCTGCGCTCGGGTCGCAGTCCCCACTGGAGGCGAGGGTTCGAATCCCAGAGATTCCCCCATAGGAATGAATGGTCGAAATGCCCAATTGAAATGAATGGCGGGCTACCAGGTGTCAAAGTCCCCCAATGAACCTGGGAAGGAAAGAGCTGTCAGGATGGCTGAGCGGTCTAAGTCGCTGCGCTCGGGTCGCAGTCCCCACTGGAGGCGCGGGTTCGAATCCCAGAGATTCCCCCATAGGAATGAATGGTCGAAATGCCCAATTGAAATGAATGGCGGGTTACCAGGTGTCAAAGTCCCCCAATGAACCTGGGAAGGAAAGAGCTGTCAGGATGGCCGAGCGGTCTAAGTCGCTGCGCTCGGGTCGCAGTCCCCACTGGAGGCGCGGGTTCGAATCCCAGAGATTCCCCCATAGGAATGAATGGTCGAAATGCCCAATTGAAATGAATGGCGGGCTACCAGGTGTCAAAGTCCCCCAATGAACCTGGGAAGGAAAGAGCTGTCAGGATGGCCGAGCGGTCTAAGTCGCTGCGCTCGGGTCGCAGTCCCCACTGGAGGCGCGGGTTCGAATCCCAGAGATTCCCCCATAGGAATGAATGGTCGAAATGCCCAATTGAAATGAATGGCGGGCTACCAGGTGTCAAAGTCCCCCATTGAACCTTGGAAGGAAAGAGCTGTCAGGATGGCCGAGCGGTCTAAGTCGCTGCGCTCGGGTCGCAGTCCCCACTGGAGGCGCGGGTTCGAATCCCAGAGATTCCCCCATAGGAATGAATGGTCGAAATGCCCAATTGAAATGAATGGCGGGCTACCAGGTGTCAAAGTCCCCCATTGAACCTTGGAAGGAAAGAGCTGTCAGGATGGCCGAGCGGTCTAAGTCGCTGCGCTCGGGTCGCAGTCCCCACTGGAGGCGAGGGTTCGAATCCCAGAGATTCCCCCATAGGAATGAATGGTCGAAATGCCCAATTGAAATGAATGGCGGGCTACCAGGTGTCAAAGTCCCCCAATGAACCTGGGAAGGAAAGAGCTGTCAGGATGGCCGAGCGGTCTAAGTCGCTGCGCTCGGGTCACAGTCCCCACTGGAGGCGCGGGTTCGAATCCCAGAGATTCCCCCATAGGAATGAATGGTCGAAATGCCCAATTGAAATGAATGGCGGGTTACCAGGTGTCAAAGTCCCCCAATGAACCTGGGAAGGAAAGAGCTGTCAGGATGGCCGAGCGGTCTAAGTCGCTGCGCTCGGGTCGCAGTCCCCACTGGAGGCGCGGGTTCGAATCCCAGAGATTCCCCCATAGGAATGAATGGTCGAAATGCCCAATTGAAATGAATGGCGGGCTACCAGGTGTCAAAGTCCCCCAATGAACCTGGGAAGGAAAGAGCTGTCAGGATGGCCGAGCGGTCTAAGTCGCTGCGCTCGGGTCGCAGTCCCCACTGGAGGCGCGGGTTCGAATCCCAGAGATTCCCCCATAGGAATGAATGGTCGAAATGCCCCATTGAAATGAATGGCGGGATTCCAGGTGTCAAAGTCCACCATTGAACCTGGGAAGGAAAGAGCTGTCAGGATGGCCGAGCGGTCTAAGTCGCTGCGCTCGGGTCGCAGTCCCCACTGGAGGCGCGGGTTCGAATCCCAGAGATTCCCCCATAGGAATGAATGGTCGAAATGCCCAATTGAAATGAATGGCGGGCTACCAGGTGTCAAAGTCCCCCATTGAACCTTGGAAGGAAAGAGCTGTCAGGATGGCCGAGCGGTCTAAGTCGCTGCGCTCGGGTCGCAGTCCCCACTGGAGGCGCGGGTTCGAATCCCAGAGATTCCCCCATAGGAATGAATGGTCGAAATGCCCAATTGAAATGAATGGCGGGCTACCAGGTGTCAAAGTCCCCCATTGAACCTTGGAAGGAAAGAGCTGTCAGGATGGCCGAGCGGTCTAAGTCGCTGCGCTCGGGTCGCAGTCCCCACTGGAGGCGCGGGTTCGAATCCCAGAGATTCCCCCATAGGAATGAATGGTCGAAATGCCCAATTGAAATGAATGGCGGGCTACCAGGTGTCAAAGTCCCCCAATGAACCTGGGAAGGAAAGAGCTGTCAGGATGGCCGAGCGGTCTAAGTCGCTGCGCTCGGGTCGCAGTCCCCACTGGAGGCGCGGGTTCGAATCCCAGAGATTCCCCCATAGGAATGAATGGTCGAAATGCCCCATTGAAATGAATGGCGGGATTCCAGGTGTCAAAGTCCACCATTGAACCTGGGAAGGAAAGAGCTGTCAGGATGGCCGAGCGGTCTAAGTCGCTGCGCTCGGGTCGCAGTCCCCACTGGAGGCGCGGGTTCGAATCCCAGAGATTCCCCCATAGGAATGAATGGTCGAAATGCCCAATTGAAATGAATGGCGGGCTACCAGGTGTCAAAGTCCCCCATTGAACCTTGGAAGGAAAGAGCTGTCAGGATGGCCGAGCGGTCTAAGTCGCTGCGCTCGGGTCGCAGTCCCCACTGGAGGCGCGGGTTCGAATCCCAGAGATTCCCCCATAGGAATGAATGGTCGAAATGCCCAATTGAAATGAATGGCGGGCTACCAGGTGTCAAAGTCCCCCAATGAACCTGGGAAGGAAAGAGCTGTCAGGATGGCCGAGCGGTCTAAGTCGCTGCGCTCGGGTCGCAGTCCCCACTGGAGGCGCGGGTTCGAATCCCAGAGATTCCCCCATAGGAATGAATGGTCGAAATGCCCAATTGAAATGAATGGCGGGCTACCAGGTGTCAAAGTCCCCCATTGAACCTTGGAAGGAAAGAGCTGTCAGGATGGCCGAGCGGTCTAAGTCGCTGCGCTCGGGTCGCAGTCCCCACTGGAGGCGCGGGTTCGAATCCCAGAGATTCCCCCATAGGAATGAATGGTCGAAATGCCCAATTGAAATGAATGGCGGGCTACCAGGTGTCAAAGTCCCCCAATGAACCTGGGAAGGAAAGAGCTGTCAGGATGGCCGAGCGGTCTAAGTCGCTGCGCTCGGGTCGCAGTCCCCACTGGAGACGCGGGTTCGAATCCCAGAGATTCCCCCATAGGAATGAATGGTCGAAATGCCCAATTGAAATGAATGGCGGGCTACCAGGTGTCAAAGTCCCCCAATGAACCTGGGAAGGAAAGAGCTGTCAGGATGGCCGAGCGGTCTAAGTCGCTGCGCTCGGGTCGCAGTCCCCACTGGAGGCGCGGGTTCGAATCCCAGAGATTCCCCCATAGGAATGAATGGTCGAAATGCCCAATTGAAATGAATGGCGGGCTACCAGGTGTCAAAGTCCCCCATTGAACCTTGGAAGGAAAGAGCTGTCAGGATGGCCGAGCGGTCTAAGTCGCTGCGCTCGGGTCGCAGTCCCCACTGGAGGCGCGGGTTCGAATCCCAGAGATTCCCCCATAGGAATGAATGGTCGAAATGCCCAATTGAAATGAATGGCGGGCTACCAGGTGTCAAAGTCCCCCAATGAACCTGGGAAGGAAAGAGCTGTCAGGATGGCTGAGCGGTCTAAGTCGCTGCGCTCGGGTCACAGTCCCCACTGGAGGCGCGGGTTCGAATCCCAGAGATTCCCCCATAGGAATGAATGGTCGAAATGCCCAATTGAAATGAATGGCGGGCTACCAGGTGTCAAAGTCCCCCAATGAACCTGGGAAGGAAAGAGCTGTCAGGATGGCCGAGCGGTCTAAGTCGCTGCGCTCGGGTCGCAGTCCCCACTGGAGGTGCGGGTTCGAATCCCAGAGATTCCCCCATAGGAATGAATGGTCGAAATGCCCAATTGAAATGAATGGCGGGCTACCAGGTGTCAAAGTCCCCCATTGAACCTTGGAAGGAAAGAGCTGTCAGGATGGCCGAGCGGTCTAAGTCGCTGCGCTCGGGTCGCAGTCCCCACTGGAGGCGAGGGTTCGAATCCCAGAGATTCCCCCATAGGAATGAATGGTCGAAATGCCCAATTGAAATGAATGGCGGGCTACCAGGTGTCAAAGTCCCCCAATGAACCTGGGAAGGAAAGAGCTGTCAGGATGGCTGAGCGGTCTAAGTCGCTGCGCTCGGGTCGCAGTCCCCACTGGAGGCGCGGGTTCGAATCCCAGAGATTCCCCCATAGGAATGAATGGTCGAAATGCCCAATTGAAATGAATGGCGGGTTACCAGGTGTCAAAGTCCCCCAATGAACCTGGGAAGGAAAGAGCTGTCAGGATGGCCGAGCGGTCTAAGTCGCTGCGCTCGGGTCGCAGTCCCCACTGGAGGCGCGGGTTCGAATCCCAGAGATTCCCCCATAGGAATGAATGGTCGAAATGCCCAATTGAAATGAATGGCGGGCTACCAGGTGTCAAAGTCCCCCAATGAACCTGGGAAGGAAAGAGCTGTCAGGATGGCCGAGCGGTCTAAGTCGCTGCGCTCGGGTCGCAGTCCCCACTGGAGGCGCGGGTTCGAATCCCAGAGATTCCCCCATAGGAATGAATGGTCGAAATGCCCAATTGAAATGAATGGCGGGCTACCAGGTGTCAAAGTCCCCCATTGAACCTTGGAAGGAAAGAGCTGTCAGGATGGCCGAGCGGTCTAAGTCGCTGCGCTCGGGTCGCAGTCCCCACTGGAGGCGCGGGTTCGAATCCCAGAGATTCCCCCATAGGAATGAATGGTCGAAATGCCCAATTGAAATGAATGGCGGGCTACCAGGTGTCAAAGTCCCCCATTGAACCTTGGAAGGAAAGAGCTGTCAGGATGGCCGAGCGGTCTAAGTCGCTGCGCTCGGGTCGCAGTCCCCACTGGAGGCGAGGGTTCGAATCCCAGAGATTCCCCCATAGGAATGAATGGTCGAAATGCCCAATTGAAATGAATGGCGGGCTACCAGGTGTCAAAGTCCCCCAATGAACCTGGGAAGGAAAGAGCTGTCAGGATGGCCGAGCGGTCTAAGTCGCTGCGCTCGGGTCACAGTCCCCACTGGAGGCGCGGGTTCGAATCCCAGAGATTCCCCCATAGGAATGAATGGTCGAAATGCCCAATTGAAATGAATGGCGGGTTACCAGGTGTCAAAGTCCCCCAATGAACCTGGGAAGGAAAGAGCTGTCAGGATGGCCGAGCGGTCTAAGTCGCTGCGCTCGGGTCGCAGTCCCCACTGGAGGCGCGGGTTC
>NW_027520885.1:0-25622 GCF_051991255.1 Vanacampus margaritifer
CCTGTCGCGACGTTTCGGAACAGTTTGTCCTTCTTCAGGCGGGACCCCATCTGGCCGTATTCGGCTTATGTATCGTGCCTAAATTGGCTTCTTCTTATCTCCCTTTTGAGTTTGCTCTGTGTGCTCTATTCGGCTTCTGTGTGCTCTATTCGGCTTTGTCTACTATTCCTGCTTTCTTTGGTTCTCTTCTCTGTTTTGAGTTTTGGTCTGCATAATTTAGCTTCTATCTCTAATTTGAGTTTGTTTGTCCTTTTAAATATTTATCCGGGTGTGATGGTGGATGCAGTTTAACGTCATACCCAGGACTGATATTCCCTTTGGCACCCCCTTTAACTTTCCTTTCCATCCATTGCTTTCGCCATTCATTTCAATCCAATCCCCCCTACTATATACCTCCATACTACCACATACCCCAAAGTCCACACAAGCACGAACACTCCCTTCCCAAATTTAGTGCTTCAACGATGGCTGTTTGCCTTTAATCGGAGCTATACAATCATTGGACTACTCGATTTGAGTTAGTCCTCCCCCCCATAGTCGATCCGGGTCCGAGTTGCAAGAGTCCAGGTTCCAGGTAAGTACAGGTGAGTATATAGATTCCCATCCCAAAATCCAATACGGTAAGTATGCAAAATTAGCTTTTCTCCAATTAGGGTTACAGTTGTACCACCAACTTGGGTTATCTCCAATTAGGGTTAATCACAAATTCGAATGGTTGAGGTTAGTATGAGGTACAGGTAAGGCGTAGTGACCGTGCATATGGGCTGGGGCCATCTGAGTCCCCCAAGGGTTAAGGTTAGGGCCGAGAAGGCGGCACTGGCTGGTTAGGTTTTAGGGTCAGAGACCCCCGCGCCATGCCGAGAGGACAAGTCCCCTGAGCCGACGGAGAGTAAATGCACGGTCCTGCCTATGCTCCCAACCCCTCCCCCTCCCCCCAAGGTTCCCAGTGACCCCAGCACTCCCTCCCAAATTGGGCTTACATTTGACTTTAATTTAAGTTCTTTTAATGTTGCCTTAATATGCCTTAATGAGCTTTCTTTTCCCTGCTTTACTTAGCTTTCTGTCTGTGTGTTCGCCTTTGTATCATATTTAATAACCCCCCCATAGCGCTTTCCCTAAGATGGGGCCCTGTCGCGACGTTTCGGAACAGTTTGTCCTTCTTCAGGCGGGACCCCATCTGGCCGTATTCGGCTTATGTATCGTGCCTAAATTGGCTTCTTCTTATCTCCCTTTTGAGTTTGCTCTGTGTGCTCTATTCGGCTTCTGTGTGCTCTATTCGGCTTTGTCTACTATTCCTGCTTTCTTTGGTTCTCTTCTCTGTTTTGAGTTTTGGTCTGCATAATTTAGCTTCTATCTCTAATTTGAGTTTGTTTGTCCTTTTAAATATTTATCCGGGTGTGATGGTGGATGCAGTTTAACGTCATACCCAGGACTGATATTCCCTTTGGCACCCCCTTTAACTTTCCTTTCCATCCATTGCTTTCGCCATTCATTTCAATCCAATCCCCCCTACTATATACCTCCATACTACCACATACCCCAAAGTCCACACAAGCACGAACACTCCCTTCCCAAATTTAGTGCTTCAACGATGGCTGTTTGCCTTTAATCGGAGCTATACAATCATTGGACTACTCGATTTGAGTTAGTCCTCCCCCCCATAGTCGATCCGGGTCCGAGTTGCAAGAGTCCAGGTTCCAGGTAAGTACAGGTGAGTATATAGATTCCCATCCCAAAATCCAATACGGTAAGTATGCAAAATTAGCTTTTCTCCAATTAGGGTTACAGTTGTACCACCAACTTGGGTTATCTCCAATTAGGGTTAATCACAAATTCGAATGGTTGAGGTTAGTATGAGGTACAGGTAAGGCGTAGTGACCGTGCATATGGGCTGGGGCCATCTGAGTCCCCCAAGGGTTAAGGTTAGGGCCGAGAAGGCGGCACTGGCTGGTTAGGTTTTAGGGTCAGAGACCCCCGCGCCATGCCGAGAGGACAAGTCCCCTGAGCCGACGGAGAGTAAATGCACGGTCCTGCCTATGCTCCCAACCCCTCCCCCTCCCCCCAAGGTTCCCAGTGACCCCAGCACTCCCTCCCAAATTGGGCTTACATTTGACTTTAATTTAAGTTCTTTTAATGTTGCCTTAATATGCCTTAATGAGCTTTCTTTTCCCTGCTTTACTTAGCTTTCTGTCTGTGTGTTCGCCTTTGTATCATATTTAATAACCCCCCCATAGCGCTTTCCCTAAGATGGGGCCCTGTCGCGACGTTTCGGAACAGTTTGTCCTTCTTCAGGCGGGACCCCATCTGGCCGTATTCGGCTTATGTATCGTGCCTAAATTGGCTTCTTCTTATCTCCCTTTTGAGTTTGCTCTGTGTGCTCTATTCGGCTTCTGTGTGCTCTATTCGGCTTTGTCTACTATTCCTGCTTTCTTTGGTTCTCTTCTCTGTTTTGAGTTTTGGTCTGCATAATTTAGCTTCTATCTCTAATTTGAGTTTGTTTGTCCTTTTAAATATTTATCCGGGTGTGATGGTGGATGCAGTTTAACGTCATACCCAGGACTGATATTCCCTTTGGCACCCCCTTTAACTTTCCTTTCCATCCATTGCTTTCGCCATTCATTTCAATCCAATCCCCCCTACTATATACCTCCATACTACCACATACCCCAAAGTCCACACAAGCACGAACACTCCCTTCCCAAATTTAGTGCTTCAACGATGGCTGTTTGCCTTTAATCGGAGCTATACAATCATTGGACTACTCGATTTGAGTTAGTCCTCCCCCCCATAGTCGATCCGGGTCCGAGTTGCAAGAGTCCAGGTTCCAGGTAAGTACAGGTGAGTATATAGATTCCCATCCCAAAATCCAATACGGTAAGTATGCAAAATTAGCTTTTCTCCAATTAGGGTTACAGTTGTACCACCAACTTGGGTTATCTCCAATTAGGGTTAATCACAAATTCGAATGGTTGAGGTTAGTATGAGGTACAGGTAAGGCGTAGTGACCGTGCATATGGGCTGGGGCCATCTGAGTCCCCCAAGGGTTAAGGTTAGGGCCGAGAAGGCGGCACTGGCTGGTTAGGTTTTAGGGTCAGAGACCCCCGCGCCATGCCGAGAGGACAAGTCCCCTGAGCCGACGGAGAGTAAATGCACGGTCCTGCCTATGCTCCCAACCCCTCCCCCTCCCCCCAAGGTTCCCAGTGACCCCAGCACTCCCTCCCAAATTGGGCTTACATTTGACTTTAATTTAAGTTCTTTTAATGTTGCCTTAATATGCCTTAATGAGCTTTCTTTTCCCTGCTTTACTTAGCTTTCTGTCTGTGTGTTCGCCTTTGTATCATATTTAATAACCCCCCCATAGCGCTTTCCCTAAGATGGGGCCCTGTCGCGACGTTTCGGAACAGTTTGTCCTTCTTCAGGCGGGACCCCATCTGGCCGTATTCGGCTTATGTATCGTGCCTAAATTGGCTTCTTCTTATCTCCCTTTTGAGTTTGCTCTGTGTGCTCTATTCGGCTTCTGTGTGCTCTATTCGGCTTTGTCTACTATTCCTGCTTTCTTTGGTTCTCTTCTCTGTTTTGAGTTTTGGTCTGCATAATTTAGCTTCTATCTCTAATTTGAGTTTGTTTGTCCTTTTAAATATTTATCCGGGTGTGATGGTGGATGCAGTTTAACGTCATACCCAGGACTGATATTCCCTTTGGCACCCCCTTTAACTTTCCTTTCCATCCATTGCTTTCGCCATTCATTTCAATCCAATCCCCCCTACTATATACCTCCATACTACCACATACCCCAAAGTCCACACAAGCACGAACACTCCCTTCCCAAATTTAGTGCTTCAACGATGGCTGTTTGCCTTTAATCGGAGCTATACAATCATTGGACTACTCGATTTGAGTTAGTCCTCCCCCCCATAGTCGATCCGGGTCCGAGTTGCAAGAGTCCAGGTTCCAGGTAAGTACAGGTGAGTATATAGATTCCCATCCCAAAATCCAATACGGTAAGTATGCAAAATTAGCTTTTCTCCAATTAGGGTTACAGTTGTACCACCAACTTGGGTTATCTCCAATTAGGGTTAATCACAAATTCGAATGGTTGAGGTTAGTATGAGGTACAGGTAAGGCGTAGTGACCGTGCATATGGGCTGGGGCCATCTGAGTCCCCCAAGGGTTAAGGTTAGGGCCGAGAAGGCGGCACTGGCTGGTTAGGTTTTAGGGTCAGAGACCCCCGCGCCATGCCGAGAGGACAAGTCCCCTGAGCCGACGGAGAGTAAATGCACGGTCCTGCCTATGCTCCCAACCCCTCCCCCTCCCCCCAAGGTTCCCAGTGACCCCAGCACTCCCTCCCAAATTGGGCTTACATTTGACTTTAATTTAAGTTCTTTTAATGTTGCCTTAATATGCCTTAATGAGCTTTCTTTTCCCTGCTTTACTTAGCTTTCTGTCTGTGTGTTCGCCTTTGTATCATATTTAATAACCCCCCCATAGCGCTTTCCCTAAGATGGGGCCCTGTCGCGACGTTTCGGAACAGTTTGTCCTTCTTCAGGCGGGACCCCATCTGGCCGTATTCGGCTTATGTATCGTGCCTAAATTGGCTTCTTCTTATCTCCCTTTTGAGTTTGCTCTGTGTGCTCTATTCGGCTTCTGTGTGCTCTATTCGGCTTTGTCTACTATTCCTGCTTTCTTTGGTTCTCTTCTCTGTTTTGAGTTTTGGTCTGCATAATTTAGCTTCTATCTCTAATTTGAGTTTGTTTGTCCTTTTAAATATTTATCCGGGTGTGATGGTGGATGCAGTTTAACGTCATACCCAGGACTGATATTCCCTTTGGCACCCCCTTTAACTTTCCTTTCCATCCATTGCTTTCGCCATTCATTTCAATCCAATCCCCCCTACTATATACCTCCATACTACCACATACCCCAAAGTCCACACAAGCACGAACACTCCCTTCCCAAATTTAGTGCTTCAACGATGGCTGTTTGCCTTTAATCGGAGCTATACAATCATTGGACTACTCGATTTGAGTTAGTCCTCCCCCCCATAGTCGATCCGGGTCCGAGTTGCAAGAGTCCAGGTTCCAGGTAAGTACAGGTGAGTATATAGATTCCCATCCCAAAATCCAATACGGTAAGTATGCAAAATTAGCTTTTCTCCAATTAGGGTTACAGTTGTACCACCAACTTGGGTTATCTCCAATTAGGGTTAATCACAAATTCGAATGGTTGAGGTTAGTATGAGGTACAGGTAAGGCGTAGTGACCGTGCATATGGGCTGGGGCCATCTGAGTCCCCCAAGGGTTAAGGTTAGGGCCGAGAAGGCGGCACTGGCTGGTTAGGTTTTAGGGTCAGAGACCCCCGCGCCATGCCGAGAGGACAAGTCCCCTGAGCCGACGGAGAGTAAATGCACGGTCCTGCCTATGCTCCCAACCCCTCCCCCTCCCCCCAAGGTTCCCAGTGACCCCAGCACTCCCTCCCAAATTGGGCTTACATTTGACTTTAATTTAAGTTCTTTTAATGTTGCCTTAATATGCCTTAATGAGCTTTCTTTTCCCTGCTTTACTTAGCTTTCTGTCTGTGTGTTCGCCTTTGTATCATATTTAATAACCCCCCCATAGCGCTTTCCCTAAGATGGGGCCCTGTCGCGACGTTTCGGAACAGTTTGTCCTTCTTCAGGCGGGACCCCATCTGGCCGTATTCGGCTTATGTATCGTGCCTAAATTGGCTTCTTCTTATCTCCCTTTTGGGTTAGGGTTAGGGTTAGGGTTAGGGTTAGGGTTAGGGTTAGGGTTAGGGTTAGGGTTAGGGTTTAGGGTTAGGGTTAGGGTTAGGGTTAGGGTTAGGGTTAGGGTTAGGGTTAGGGGGTTAGGGTTAGGGTTAGGGTTAGGGTTAGGGTTAGGGTTAGGGTTAGGGTTAGGGTTAGGGTTAGGGTTAGGGGTTAGGGTTAGGGTTAGGGTTAGGGTTAGGGTTAGGGTTAGGGTTAGGAAAAAGGGACTGAACCCTTCCCCTCACAGGATAGGGGGAATATCCCCCCCTCCTGGAGCGGAAGGAAGGTGCTCTGTCCTTCCATCCACGGCCTCTCTCAGGGCCATAGTTCCTATCATGTGGTCCAGGTCGACGGCGTCCATAACGGACTACTGTCCACCCACCATCCATTGTTTGTATTTGTGTATGTGTTGTTCGTGAATGTATGTTATGTGTCTAGGGTTTACTATGGTTAGGGTTAGGGTTAGGGTTAGGGTTAGGGTTAGGGTTAGGGTTAGGGTTAGGGTTAGGGTTAGGGTTAGGGTTAGGGTTAGGGTTAGGGTTAGGGTTTAGGGTTAGGGTTAGGGTTAGGGTTTGGGTTAGGGTTAGGGTTAGGGTTAGGGTTAGGGTTAGGGTTAGGGTTAGGTTAGGGTTAGGGTTAGGGTTAGGGTTAGGGTTAGGGTTAGGGTTAGGGTTAGGGTTAGGGTTAGGTTAGGTTAGGGTTAGGGTTAGGGTTAGGGTTAGGGTTAGGGTTAGGGTTAGGGTTAGGTTAGGGTTTAGGGTTTAGGGTTAGGGTTAGGGTTAGGGTTAGGGTTAGGGTTAGGGTTAGGGTTAGGGTTAGGGTTAGGGTTTAGGGTTAGGGTTAGGGTTAGGGTTAGGGTTAGGGTTAGGGTTAGGGTTAGGGTTTAGGGTTAGGGTTGGGTTAGGGTTAGGGTTAGGTTAGGGGACTGAGACGCCCAAACGAAGGCGTAAGTGCACGGTCCTACGACACCCCACCAACACACTGAGGCTCCTCCTCCTAATGTCCATCATTCATTCCTTCTTTCAGGTTAGCTTACTTTCCTTTCTTGCATGATCTTTCTTCTTTCCTTACTTGGTGTGTTCTCTCGTCCATCTTGACTTCCATTCTTTCCTTGCTTGGTGTTTTATCATGCATGCGTGCATTGCTTATCTGAGGGTTAGGGTTAGGGTTAGGGTTAGGTTAGGGGACTGAGACGCCCAAACTAAGGCGTAAGTGCACGGTCCTACGACACCCCACCAACACACTGAGGCTCCTCCTCCTAATGTCCATCATTCATTCCTTCTTTCAGGTTAGCTTACTTTCCTTTCTTGCATGATCTTTCTTCTTTCCTTACTTGGTGTGTTCTCTCGTCCATCTTGACTTCCATTCTTTCCTTGCTTGGTGTTTTATCATGCATGCGTGCATTGCTTATCTGAGTTGGCCTTTGTATCATAAGTAATAAGTTCTATTTACAATATATACAAGTGTGCACTATACCTGATGAGACCCGTGTTCGCGACGTTTCGGAGTTTGTTAGTCCTTCTTCAGGCGGAGTCTCATCTGGATGCAGTTTAACGTCATGCCCAGGACGGTTTGCACTTGACGTCTTGCTTGACTTTCCTTCTTTCCTTCCTTGGTGTTGTCCTTTTTGGCTTAGTTGCTCTCCTTCATTTGGCTTTCTTACTGTCCTTTCTTGGTGTTGCTGCATATTGTTGTTCTTCCACTGTCCATGTTTGGTGTTGTTTGTCTGGGCTTTTACTTTCCACATTTGGTGTTTTCTCTGTTTCGTCCTTCTCCATCCCGTTTCCATCAGTTCACTCACAATCACAAACACTCCCACCCCGAATTAAAGGTTTTACGCCGATTGCCACCTATCAAACTATGCATGTTAAGGATTTACGCCGTTCAATTAGAAACTCGCCACCTGTTATGCCATAGCCAAGGATTTACGCTTACCCTGGCCACCTGCAGTCCCACCCCTGGTCAAAATTCTGGGTTTGTGATGTGCAGATCCCTGGAGTCCCGTTCTGGAGTCGTTCAAGACAAAAATCCCACGTCGTGTGTCGCTAGGGTTAGATTCAACCACTAGGGTTCCCAAGGTTAGGGTTAGGCACAGCTCCCAAAGTGGTTAGGGTTAGGCACAGTTCCCAAAGTGGTTGGGGTTAGGCACAGTTCCCAAAGTGGTTGGGGTTAGGAAGAGGCACAGTAGGGCGTTAAAGTGAATGGGATCAGTAGGTCTCACGAGGGATCCCCAGAGCACAGGTAAGGTGGTGGCACTGGCGAGTTAGGTTAGGGGACTGAGACGCCCAAACTAAGGCGTAAGTGCACGGTCCTACGACACCCCACCAACACACTGAGGCTCCTCCTCCTAATGTCCATCATTCATTCCTTCTTTCAGGTTAGCTTACTTTCCTTTCTTGCATGATCTTTCTTCTTTCCTTACTTGGTGTGTTCTCTCGTCCATCTTGACTTCCATTCTTTCCTTGCTTGGTGTTTTATCATGCATGCGTGCATTGCTTATCTGAGTTGGCCTTTGTATCATAAGTAATAAGTTCTATTTACAATATATACAAGTGTGCACTATACCTGATGAGACCCGTGTTCGCGACGTTTCGGAGTTTGTTAGTCCTTCTTCAGGCGGAGTCTCATCTGGATGCAGTTTAACGTCATGCCCAGGACGGTTTGCACTTGACGTCTTGCTTGACTTTCCTTCTTTCCTTCCTTGGTGTTGTCCTTTTTGGCTTAGTTGCTCTCCTTCATTTGGCTTTCTTACTGTCCTTTCTTGGTGTTGCTGCATATTGTTGTTCTTCCACTGTCCATGTTTGGTGTTGTTTGTCTGGGCTTTTACTTTCCACATTTGGTGTTTTCTCTGTTTCGTCCTTCTCCATCCCGTTTCCATCAGTTCACTCACAATCACAAACACTCCCACCCCGAATTAAAGGTTTTACGCCGATTGCCACCTATCAAACTATGCATGTTAAGGATTTACGCCGTTCAATTAGAAACTCGCCACCTGTTATGCCATAGCCAAGGATTTACGCTTACCCTGGCCACCTGCAGTCCCACCCCTGGTCAAAATTCTGGGTTTGTGATGTGCAGATCCCTGGAGTCCCGTTCTGGAGTCGTTCAAGACAAAAATCCCACGTCGTGTGTCGCTAGGGTTAGATTCAACCACTAGGGTTCCCAAGGTTAGGGTTAGGCACAGCTCCCAAAGTGGTTAGGGTTAGGCACAGTTCCCAAAGTGGTTGGGGTTAGGCACAGTTCCCAAAGTGGTTGGGGTTAGGAAGAGGCACAGTAGGGCGTTAAAGTGAATGGGATCAGTAGGTCTCACGAGGGATCCCCAGAGCACAGGTAAGGTGGTGGCACTGGCGAGTTAGGTTAGGGGACTGAGACGCCCAAACGAAGGCGTAAGTGCACGGTCCTACGACACCCCACCAACACACTGAGGCTCCTCCTCCTAATGTCCATCATTCATTCCTTCTTTCAGGTTAGCTTACTTTCCTTTCTTGCATGATCTTTCTTCTTTCCTTACTTGGTGTGTTCTCTCGTCCATCTTGACTTCCATTCTTTCCTTGCTTGGTGTTTTATCATGCATGCGTGCATTGCTTATCTGAGTTGGCCTTTGTATCATAAGTAATAAGTTCTATTTACAATATATACAAGTGTGCACTATACCTGATGAGACCCGTGTTCGCGACGTTTCGGAGTTTGTTAGTCCTTCTTCAGGCGGAGTCTCATCTGGATGCAGTTTAACGTCATGCCCAGGACGGTTTGCACTTGACGTCTTGCTTGACTTTCCTTCTTTCCTTCCTTGGTGTTGTCCTTTTTGGCTTAGTTGCTCTCCTTCATTTGGCTTTCTTACTGTCCTTTCTTGGTGTTACTGCATATTGTTGTTCTTCCACTGTCCATGTTTGGTGTTGTTTGTCTGGGCTTTTACTTTCCACATTTGGTGTTTTCTCTGTTTCGTCCTTCTCCATCCCGTTTCCATCAGTTCACTCACAATCACAAACACTCCCACCCCGAATTAAAGGTTTTACGCCGATTGCCACCTATCAAACTATGCATGTTAAGGATTTACGCCGTTCAATTAGAAACTCGCCACCTGTTATGCCATAGCCAAGGATTTACGCTTACCCTGGCCACCTGCAGTCCCACCCCTGGTCAAAATTCTGGGTTTGTGATGTGCAGATCCCTGGAGTCCCGTTCTGGAGTCGTTCAAGACAAAAATCCCACGTCGTGTGTCGCTAGGGTTAGATTCAACCACTAGGGTTCCCAAGGTTAGGGTTAGGCACAGCTCCCAAAGTGGTTAGGGTTAGGCACAGTTCCCAAAGTGGTTGGGGTTAGGCACAGTTCCCAAAGTGGTTGGGGTTAGGAAGAGGCACAGTAGGGCGTTAAAGTGAATGGGATCAGTAGGTCTCACGAGGGATCCCCAGAGCACAGGTAAGGTGGTGGCACTGGCGAGTTAGGTTAGGGGACTGAGACGCCCAAACGAAGGCGTAAGTGCACGGTCCTACGACACCCCACCAACACACTGAGGCTCCTCCTCCTAATGTCCATCATTCATTCCTTCTTTCAGGTTAGCTTACTTTCCTTTCTTGCATGATCTTTCTTCTTTCCTTACTTGGTGTGTTCTCTCGTCCATCTTGACTTCCATTCTTTCCTTGCTTGGTGTTTTATCATGCATGCGTGCATTGCTTATCTGAGTTGGCCTTTGTATCATAAGTAATAAGTTCTATTTACAATATATACAAGTGTGCACTATACCTGATGAGACCCGTGTTCGCGACGTTTCGGAGTTTGTTAGTCCTTCTTCAGGCGGAGTCTCATCTGGATGCAGTTTAACGTCATGCCCAGGACGGTTTGCACTTGACGTCTTGCTTGACTTTCCTTCTTTCCTTCCTTGGTGTTGTCCTTTTTGGCTTAGTTGCTCTCCTTCATTTGGCTTTCTTACTGTCCTTTCTTGGTGTTACTGCATATTGTTGTTCTTCCACTGTCCATGTTTGGTGTTGTTTGTCTGGGCTTTTACTTTCCACATTTGGTGTTTTCTCTGTTTCGTCCTTCTCCATCCCGTTTCCATCAGTTCACTCACAATCACAAACACTCCCACCCCGAATTAAAGGTTTTACGCCGATTGCCACCTATCAAACTATGCATGTTAAGGATTTACGCCGTTCAATTAGAAACTCGCCACCTGTTATGCCATAGCCAAGGATTTACGCTTACCCTGGCCACCTGCAGTCCCACCCCTGGTCAAAATTCTGGGTTTGTGATGTGCAGATCCCTGGAGTCCCGTTCTGGAGTCGTTCAAGACAAAAATCCCACGTCGTGTGTCGCTAGGGTTAGATTCAACCACTAGGGTTCCCAAGGTTAGGGTTAGGCACAGCTCCCAAAGTGGTTAGGGTTAGGCACAGTTCCCAAAGTGGTTGGGGTTAGGCACAGTTCCCAAAGTGGTTGGGGTTAGGAAGAGGCACAGTAGGGCGTTAAAGTGAATGGGATCAGTAGGTCTCACGAGGGATCCCCAGAGCACAGGTAAGGTGGTGGCACTGGCGAGTTAGGTTAGGGGACTGAGACGCCCAAACGAAGGCGTAAGTGCACGGTCCTACGACACCCCACCAACACACTGAGGCTCCTCCTCCTAATGTCCATCATTCATTCCTTCTTTCAGGTTAGCTTACTTTCCTTTCTTGCATGATCTTTCTTCTTTCCTTACTTGGTGTGTTCTCTCGTCCATCTTGACTTCCATTCTTTCCTTGCTTGGTGTTTTATCATGCATGCGTGCATTGCTTATCTGAGTTGGCCTTTGTATCATAAGTAATAAGTTCTATTTACAATATATACAAGTGTGCACTATACCTGATGAGACCCGTGTTCGCGACGTTTCGGAGTTTGTTAGTCCTTCTTCAGGCGGAGTCTCATCTGGATGCAGTTTAACGTCATGCCCAGGACGGTTTGCACTTGACGTCTTGCTTGACTTTCCTTCTTTCCTTCCTTGGTGTTGTCCTTTTTGGCTTAGTTGCTCTCCTTCATTTGGCTTTCTTACTGTCCTTTCTTGGTGTTACTGCATATTGTTGTTCTTCCACTGTCCATGTTTGGTGTTGTTTGTCTGGGCTTTTACTTTCCACATTTGGTGTTTTCTCTGTTTCGTCCTTCTCCATCCCGTTTCCATCAGTTCACTCACAATCACAAACACTCCCACCCCGAATTAAAGGTTTTACGCCGATTGCCACCTATCAAACTATGCATGTTAAGGATTTACGCCGTTCAATTAGAAACTCGCCACCTGTTATGCCATAGCCAAGGATTTACGCTTACCCTGGCCACCTGCAGTCCCACCCCTGGTCAAAATTCTGGGTTTGTGATGTGCAGATCCCTGGAGTCCCGTTCTGGAGTCGTTCAAGACAAAAATCCCACGTCGTGTGTCGCTAGGGTTAGATTCAACCACTAGGGTTCCCAAGGTTAGGGTTAGGCACAGCTCCCAAAGTGGTTAGGGTTAGGCACAGTTCCCAAAGTGGTTGGGGTTAGGCACAGTTCCCAAAGTGGTTGGGGTTAGGAAGAGGCACAGTAGGGCGTTAAAGTGAATGGGATCAGTAGGTCTCACGAGGGATCCCCAGAGCACAGGTAAGGTGGTGGCACTGGCGAGTTAGGTTAGGGGACTGAGACGCCCAAACGAAGGCGTAAGTGCACGGTCCTACGACACCCCACCAACACACTGAGGCTCCTCCTCCTAATGTCCATCATTCATTCCTTCTTTCAGGTTAGCTTACTTTCCTTTCTTGCATGATCTTTCTTCTTTCCTTACTTGGTGTGTTCTCTCGTCCATCTTGACTTCCATTCTTTCCTTGCTTGGTGTTTTATCATGCATGCGTGCATTGCTTATCTGAGTTGGCCTTTGTATCATAAGTAATAAGTTCTATTTACAATATATACAAGTGTGCACTATACCTGATGAGACCCGTGTTCGCGACGTTTCGGAGTTTGTTAGTCCTTCTTCAGGCGGAGTCTCATCTGGATGCAGTTTAACGTCATGCCCAGGACGGTTTGCACTTGACGTCTTGCTTGACTTTCCTTCTTTCCTTCCTTGGTGTTGTCCTTTTTGGCTTAGTTGCTCTCCTTCATTTGGCTTTCTTACTGTCCTTTCTTGGTGTTACTGCATATTGTTGTTCTTCCACTGTCCATGTTTGGTGTTGTTTGTCTGGGCTTTTACTTTCCACATTTGGTGTTTTCTCTGTTTCGTCCTTCTCCATCCCGTTTCCATCAGTTCACTCACAATCACAAACACTCCCACCCCGAATTAAAGGTTTTACGCCGATTGCCACCTATCAAACTATGCATGTTAAGGATTTACGCCGTTCAATTAGAAACTCGCCACCTGTTATGCCATAGCCAAGGATTTACGCTTACCCTGGCCACCTGCAGTCCCACCCCTGGTCAAAATTCTGGGTTTGTGATGTGCAGATCCCTGGAGTCCCGTTCTGGAGTCGTTCAAGACAAAAATCCCACGTCGTGTGTCGCTAGGGTTAGATTCAACCACTAGGGTTCCCAAGGTTAGGGTTAGGCACAGCTCCCAAAGTGGTTAGGGTTAGGCACAGTTCCCAAAGTGGTTGGGGTTAGGCACAGTTCCCAAAGTGGTTGGGGTTAGGAAGAGGCACAGTAGGGCGTTAAAGTGAATGGGATCAGTAGGTCTCACGAGGGATCCCCAGAGCACAGGTAAGGTGGTGGCACTGGCGAGTTAGGTTAGGGGACTGAGACGCCCAAACGAAGGCGTAAGTGCACGGTCCTACGACACCCCACCAACACACTGAGGCTCCTCCTCCTAATGTCCATCATTCATTCCTTCTTTCAGGTTAGCTTACTTTCCTTTCTTGCATGATCTTTCTTCTTTCCTTACTTGGTGTGTTCTCTCGTCCATCTTGACTTCCATTCTTTCCTTGCTTGGTGTTTTATCATGCATGCGTGCATTGCTTATCTGAGTTGGCCTTTGTATCATAAGTAATAAGTTCTATTTACAATATATACAAGTGTGCACTATACCTGATGAGACCCGTGTTCGCGACGTTTCGGAGTTTGTTAGTCCTTCTTCAGGCGGAGTCTCATCTGGATGCAGTTTAACGTCATGCCCAGGACGGTTTGCACTTGACGTCTTGCTTGACTTTCCTTCTTTCCTTCCTTGGTGTTGTCCTTTTTGGCTTAGTTGCTCTCCTTCATTTGGCTTTCTTACTGTCCTTTCTTGGTGTTACTGCATATTGTTGTTCTTCCACTGTCCATGTTTGGTGTTGTTTGTCTGGGCTTTTACTTTCCACATTTGGTGTTTTCTCTGTTTCGTCCTTCTCCATCCCGTTTCCATCAGTTCACTCACAATCACAAACACTCCCACCCCGAATTAAAGGTTTTACGCCGATTGCCACCTATCAAACTATGCATGTTAAGGATTTACGCCGTTCAATTAGAAACTCGCCACCTGTTATGCCATAGCCAAGGATTTACGCTTACCCTGGCCACCTGCAGTCCCACCCCTGGTCAAAATTCTGGGTTTGTGATGTGCAGATCCCTGGAGTCCCGTTCTGGAGTCGTTCAAGACAAAAATCCCACGTCGTGTGTCGCTAGGGTTAGATTCAACCACTAGGGTTCCCAAGGTTAGGGTTAGGCACAGCTCCCAAAGTGGTTAGGGTTAGGCACAGTTCCCAAAGTGGTTGGGGTTAGGCACAGTTCCCAAAGTGGTTGGGGTTAGGAAGAGGCACAGTAGGGCGTTAAAGTGAATGGGATCAGTAGGTCTCACGAGGGATCCCCAGAGCACAGGTAAGGTGGTGGCACTGGCGAGTTAGGTTAGGGGACTGAGACGCCCAAACGAAGGCGTAAGTGCACGGTCCTACGACACCCCACCAACACACTGAGGCTCCTCCTCCTAATGTCCATCATTCATTCCTTCTTTCAGGTTAGCTTACTTTCCTTTCTTGCATGATCTTTCTTCTTTCCTTACTTGGTGTGTTCTCTCGTCCATCTTGACTTCCATTCTTTCCTTGCTTGGTGTTTTATCATGCATGCGTGCATTGCTTATCTGAGTTGGCCTTTGTATCATAAGTAATAAGTTCTATTTACAATATATACAAGTGTGCACTATACCTGATGAGACCCGTGTTCGCGACGTTTCGGAGTTTGTTAGTCCTTCTTCAGGCGGAGTCTCATCTGGATGCAGTTTAACGTCATGCCCAGGACGGTTTGCACTTGACGTCTTGCTTGACTTTCCTTCTTTCCTTCCTTGGTGTTGTCCTTTTTGGCTTAGTTGCTCTCCTTCATTTGGCTTTCTTACTGTCCTTTCTTGGTGTTACTGCATATTGTTGTTCTTCCACTGTCCATGTTTGGTGTTGTTTGTCTGGGCTTTTACTTTCCACATTTGGTGTTTTCTCTGTTTCGTCCTTCTCCATCCCGTTTCCATCAGTTCACTCACAATCACAAACACTCCCACCCCGAATTAAAGGTTTTACGCCGATTGCCACCTATCAAACTATGCATGTTAAGGATTTACGCCGTTCAATTAGAAACTCGCCACCTGTTATGCCATAGCCAAGGATTTACGCTTACCCTGGCCACCTGCAGTCCCACCCCTGGTCAAAATTCTGGGTTTGTGATGTGCAGATCCCTGGAGTCCCGTTCTGGAGTCGTTCAAGACAAAAATCCCACGTCGTGTGTCGCTAGGGTTAGATTCAACCACTAGGGTTCCCAAGGTTAGGGTTAGGCACAGCTCCCAAAGTGGTTAGGGTTAGGCACAGTTCCCAAAGTGGTTGGGGTTAGGCACAGTTCCCAAAGTGGTTGGGGTTAGGAAGAGGCACAGTAGGGCGTTAAAGTGAATGGGATCAGTAGGTCTCACGAGGGATCCCCAGAGCACAGGTAAGGTGGTGGCACTGGCGAGTTAGGTTAGGGGACTGAGACGCCCAAACGAAGGCGTAAGTGCACGGTCCTACGACACCCCACCAACACACTGAGGCTCCTCCTCCTAATGTCCATCATTCATTCCTTCTTTCAGGTTAGCTTACTTTCCTTTCTTGCATGATCTTTCTTCTTTCCTTACTTGGTGTGTTCTCTCGTCCATCTTGACTTCCATTCTTTCCTTGCTTGGTGTTTTATCATGCATGCGTGCATTGCTTATCTGAGTTGGCCTTTGTATCATAAGTAATAAGTTCTATTTACAATATATACAAGTGTGCACTATACCTGATGAGACCCGTGTTCGCGACGTTTCGGAGTTTGTTAGTCCTTCTTCAGGCGGAGTCTCATCTGGATGCAGTTTAACGTCATGCCCAGGACGGTTTGCACTTGACGTCTTGCTTGACTTTCCTTCTTTCCTTCCTTGGTGTTGTCCTTTTTGGCTTAGTTGCTCTCCTTCATTTGGCTTTCTTACTGTCCTTTCTTGGTGTTACTGCATATTGTTGTTCTTCCACTGTCCATGTTTGGTGTTGTTTGTCTGGGCTTTTACTTTCCACATTTGGTGTTTTCTCTGTTTCGTCCTTCTCCATCCCGTTTCCATCAGTTCACTCACAATCACAAACACTCCCACCCCGAATTAAAGGTTTTACGCCGATTGCCACCTATCAAACTATGCATGTTAAGGATTTACGCCGTTCAATTAGAAACTCGCCACCTGTTATGCCATAGCCAAGGATTTACGCTTACCCTGGCCACCTGCAGTCCCACCCCTGGTCAAAATTCTGGGTTTGTGATGTGCAGATCCCTGGAGTCCCGTTCTGGAGTCGTTCAAGACAAAAATCCCACGTCGTGTGTCGCTAGGGTTAGATTCAACCACTAGGGTTCCCAAGGTTAGGGTTAGGCACAGCTCCCAAAGTGGTTAGGGTTAGGCACAGTTCCCAAAGTGGTTGGGGTTAGGCACAGTTCCCAAAGTGGTTGGGGTTAGGAAGAGGCACAGTAGGGCGTTAAAGTGAATGGGATCAGTAGGTCTCACGAGGGATCCCCAGAGCACAGGTAAGGTGGTGGCACTGGCGAGTTAGGTTAGGGGACTGAGACGCCCAAACGAAGGCGTAAGTGCACGGTCCTACGACACCCCACCAACACACTGAGGCTCCTCCTCCTAATGTCCATCATTCATTCCTTCTTTCAGGTTAGCTTACTTTCCTTTCTTGCATGATCTTTCTTCTTTCCTTACTTGGTGTGTTCTCTCGTCCATCTTGACTTCCATTCTTTCCTTGCTTGGTGTTTTATCATGCATGCGTGCATTGCTTATCTGAGTTGGCCTTTGTATCATAAGTAATAAGTTCTATTTACAATATATACAAGTGTGCACTATACCTGATGAGACCCGTGTTCGCGACGTTTCGGAGTTTGTTAGTCCTTCTTCAGGCGGAGTCTCATCTGGATGCAGTTTAACGTCATGCCCAGGACGGTTTGCACTTGACGTCTTGCTTGACTTTCCTTCTTTCCTTCCTTGGTGTTGTCCTTTTTGGCTTAGTTGCTCTCCTTCATTTGGCTTTCTTACTGTCCTTTCTTGGTGTTACTGCATATTGTTGTTCTTCCACTGTCCATGTTTGGTGTTGTTTGTCTGGGCTTTTACTTTCCACATTTGGTGTTTTCTCTGTTTCGTCCTTCTCCATCCCGTTTCCATCAGTTCACTCACAATCACAAACACTCCCACCCCGAATTAAAGGTTTTACGCCGATTGCCACCTATCAAACTATGCATGTTAAGGATTTACGCCGTTCAATTAGAAACTCGCCACCTGTTATGCCATAGCCAAGGATTTACGCTTACCCTGGCCACCTGCAGTCCCACCCCTGGTCAAAATTCTGGGTTTGTGATGTGCAGATCCCTGGAGTCCCGTTCTGGAGTCGTTCAAGACAAAAATCCCACGTCGTGTGTCGCTAGGGTTAGATTCAACCACTAGGGTTCCCAAGGTTAGGGTTAGGCACAGCTCCCAAAGTGGTTAGGGTTAGGCACAGTTCCCAAAGTGGTTGGGGTTAGGCACAGTTCCCAAAGTGGTTGGGGTTAGGAAGAGGCACAGTAGGGCGTTAAAGTGAATGGGATCAGTAGGTCTCACGAGGGATCCCCAGAGCACAGGTAAGGTGGTGGCACTGGCGAGTTAGGTTAGGGGACTGAGACGCCCAAACGAAGGCGTAAGTGCACGGTCCTACGACACCCCACCAACACACTGAGGCTCCTCCTCCTAATGTCCATCATTCATTCCTTCTTTCAGGTTAGCTTACTTTCCTTTCTTGCATGATCTTTCTTCTTTCCTTACTTGGTGTGTTCTCTCGTCCATCTTGACTTCCATTCTTTCCTTGCTTGGTGTTTTATCATGCATGCGTGCATTGCTTATCTGAGTTGGCCTTTGTATCATAAGTAATAAGTTCTATTTACAATATATACAAGTGTGCACTATACCTGATGAGACCCGTGTTCGCGACGTTTCGGAGTTTGTTAGTCCTTCTTCAGGCGGAGTCTCATCTGGATGCAGTTTAACGTCATGCCCAGGACGGTTTGCACTTGACGTCTTGCTTGACTTTCCTTCTTTCCTTCCTTGGTGTTGTCCTTTTTGGCTTAGTTGCTCTCCTTCATTTGGCTTTCTTACTGTCCTTTCTTGGTGTTACTGCATATTGTTGTTCTTCCACTGTCCATGTTTGGTGTTGTTTGTCTGGGCTTTTACTTTCCACATTTGGTGTTTTCTCTGTTTCGTCCTTCTCCATCCCGTTTCCATCAGTTCACTCACAATCACAAACACTCCCACCCCGAATTAAAGGTTTTACGCCGATTGCCACCTATCAAACTATGCATGTTAAGGATTTACGCCGTTCAATTAGAAACTCGCCACCTGTTATGCCATAGCCAAGGATTTACGCTTACCCTGGCCACCTGCAGTCCCACCCCTGGTCAAAATTCTGGGTTTGTGATGTGCAGATCCCTGGAGTCCCGTTCTGGAGTCGTTCAAGACAAAAATCCCACGTCGTGTGTCGCTAGGGTTAGATTCAACCACTAGGGTTCCCAAGGTTAGGGTTAGGCACAGCTCCCAAAGTGGTTAGGGTTAGGCACAGTTCCCAAAGTGGTTGGGGTTAGGCACAGTTCCCAAAGTGGTTGGGGTTAGGAAGAGGCACAGTAGGGCGTTAAAGTGAATGGGATCAGTAGGTCTCACGAGGGATCCCCAGAGCACAGGTAAGGTGGTGGCACTGGCGAGTTAGGTTAGGGGACTGAGACGCCCAAACGAAGGCGTAAGTGCACGGTCCTACGACACCCCACCAACACACTGAGGCTCCTCCTCCTAATGTCCATCATTCATTCCTTCTTTCAGGTTAGCTTACTTTCCTTTCTTGCATGATCTTTCTTCTTTCCTTACTTGGTGTGTTCTCTCGTCCATCTTGACTTCCATTCTTTCCTTGCTTGGTGTTTTATCATGCATGCGTGCATTGCTTATCTGAGTTGGCCTTTGTATCATAAGTAATAAGTTCTATTTACAATATATACAAGTGTGCACTATACCTGATGAGACCCGTGTTCGCGACGTTTCGGAGTTTGTTAGTCCTTCTTCAGGCGGAGTCTCATCTGGATGCAGTTTAACGTCATGCCCAGGACGGTTTGCACTTGACGTCTTGCTTGACTTTCCTTCTTTCCTTCCTTGGTGTTGTCCTTTTTGGCTTAGTTGCTCTCCTTCATTTGGCTTTCTTACTGTCCTTTCTTGGTGTTACTGCATATTGTTGTTCTTCCACTGTCCATGTTTGGTGTTGTTTGTCTGGGCTTTTACTTTCCACATTTGGTGTTTTCTCTGTTTCGTCCTTCTCCATCCCGTTTCCATCAGTTCACTCACAATCACAAACACTCCCACCCCGAATTAAAGGTTTTACGCCGATTGCCACCTATCAAACTATGCATGTTAAGGATTTACGCCGTTCAATTAGAAACTCGCCACCTGTTATGCCATAGCCAAGGATTTACGCTTACCCTGGCCACCTGCAGTCCCACCCCTGGTCAAAATTCTGGGTTTGTGATGTGCAGATCCCTGGAGTCCCGTTCTGGAGTCGTTCAAGACAAAAATCCCACGTCGTGTGTCGCTAGGGTTAGATTCAACCACTAGGGTTCCCAAGGTTAGGGTTAGGCACAGCTCCCAAAGTGGTTAGGGTTAGGCACAGTTCCCAAAGTGGTTGGGGTTAGGCACAGTTCCCAAAGTGGTTGGGGTTAGGAAGAGGCACAGTAGGGCGTTAAAGTGAATGGGATCAGTAGGTCTCACGAGGGATCCCCAGAGCACAGGTAAGGTGGTGGCACTGGCGAGTTAGGTTAGGGGACTGAGACGCCCAAACGAAGGCGTAAGTGCACGGTCCTACGACACCCCACCAACACACTGAGGCTCCTCCTCCTAATGTCCATCATTCATTCCTTCTTTCAGGTTAGCTTACTTTCCTTTCTTGCATGATCTTTCTTCTTTCCTTACTTGGTGTGTTCTCTCGTCCATCTTGACTTCCATTCTTTCCTTGCTTGGTGTTTTATCATGCATGCGTGCATTGCTTATCTGAGTTGGCCTTTGTATCATAAGTAATAAGTTCTATTTACAATATATACAAGTGTGCACTATACCTGATGAGACCCGTGTTCGCGACGTTTCGGAGTTTGTTAGTCCTTCTTCAGGCGGAGTCTCATCTGGATGCAGTTTAACGTCATGCCCAGGACGGTTTGCACTTGACGTCTTGCTTGACTTTCCTTCTTTCCTTCCTTGGTGTTGTCCTTTTTGGCTTAGTTGCTCTCCTTCATTTGGCTTTCTTACTGTCCTTTCTTGGTGTTACTGCATATTGTTGTTCTTCCACTGTCCATGTTTGGTGTTGTTTGTCTGGGCTTTTACTTTCCACATTTGGTGTTTTCTCTGTTTCGTCCTTCTCCATCCCGTTTCCATCAGTTCACTCACAATCACAAACACTCCCACCCCGAATTAAAGGTTTTACGCCGATTGCCACCTATCAAACTATGCATGTTAAGGATTTACGCCGTTCAATTAGAAACTCGCCACCTGTTATGCCATAGCCAAGGATTTACGCTTACCCTGGCCACCTGCAGTCCCACCCCTGGTCAAAATTCTGGGTTTGTGATGTGCAGATCCCTGGAGTCCCGTTCTGGAGTCGTTCAAGACAAAAATCCCACGTCGTGTGTCGCTAGGGTTAGATTCAACCACTAGGGTTCCCAAGGTTAGGGTTAGGCACAGCTCCCAAAGTGGTTAGGGTTAGGCACAGTTCCCAAAGTGGTTGGGGTTAGGCACAGTTCCCAAAGTGGTTGGGGTTAGGAAGAGGCACAGTAGGGCGTTAAAGTGAATGGGATCAGTAGGTCTCACGAGGGATCCCCAGAGCACAGGTAAGGTGGTGGCACTGGCGAGTTAGGTTAGGGGACTGAGACGCCCAAACGAAGGCGTAAGTGCACGGTCCTACGACACCCCACCCAACACACTGAGGCTCCTCCTCCTAATGTCCATCATTCATTCCTTCTTTCAGGTTAGCTTACTTTCCTTTCTTGCATGATCTTTCTTCTTTCCTTACTTGGTGTGTTCTCTCGTCCATCTTGACTTCCATTCTTTCCTTGCTTGGTGTTTTATCATGCATGCGTGCATTGCTTATCTGAGTTGGCCTTTGTATCATAAGTAATAAGTTCTATTTACAATATATACAAGTGTGCACTATACCTGATGAGACCCGTGTTCGCGACGTTTCGGAGTTTGTTAGTCCTTCTTCAGGCGGAGTCTCATCTGGATGCAGTTTAACGTCATGCCCAGGACGGTTTGCACTTGACGTCTTGCTTGACTTTCCTTCTTTCCTTCCTTGGTGTTGTCCTTTTTGGCTTAGTTGCTCTCCTTCATTTGGCTTTCTTACTGTCCTTTCTTGGTGTTACTGCATATTGTTGTTCTTCCACTGTCCATGTTTGGTGTTGTTTGTCTGGGCTTTTACTTTCCACATTTGGTGTTTTCTCTGTTTCGTCCTTCTCCATCCCGTTTCCATCAGTTCACTCACAATCACAAACACTCCCACCCCGAATTAAAGGTTTTACGCCGATTGCCACCTATCAAACTATGCATGTTAAGGATTTACGCCGTTCAATTAGAAACTCGCCACCTGTTATGCCATAGCCAAGGATTTACGCTTACCCTGGCCACCTGCAGTCCCACCCCTGGTCAAAATTCTGGGTTTGTGATGTGCAGATCCCTGGAGTCCCGTTCTGGAGTCGTTCAAGACAAAAATCCCACGTCGTGTGTCGCTAGGGTTAGATTCAACCACTAGGGTTCCCAAGGTTAGGGTTAGGCACAGCTCCCAAAGTGGTTAGGGTTAGGCACAGTTCCCAAAGTGGTTGGGGTAGGCACAGTTCCAAAGTGGTTGGGGTTAGGAAGAGGCACAGTAGGGCGTTAAAAGTGAATGGGATCAGTAGGTCTCACGAGGGATCCCCAGAGCACAGGTAAGGTGGTGGCACTGGCGAGTTAGGTTAGGGGACTGAGACGCCCAACGAAGGCGTAAGTGCACGGTCCTACGACACCCCACCAACACACTGAGGCTCCTCCTCCTAATGTCATCATTCATTCCTTCTTTCAGGTTAGCTTACTTTCCTTTCTTGCATGATCTTTCTTCTTTCCTTACTTGGTGTGTTCTCTCGTCCATCTTGACTTCCATTCTTTCCTTGCTTGGTGTTTTATCATGCATGCGTGCATTGCTTATCTGAGTTGGCCTTTTGTATCATAAGTAATAAGTTCTATTTACAATATATACAAGTGTGCACTATACCTGATGAGACCCGTGTTCGCGACGTTTCGGAGTTTGTTAGTCCTTCTTCAGGCGGAGTCTCATCTGGATGCAGTTAACGTCATGCCCAGGACGGTTTGCACTTGACGTCTTGCTTGACTTTCCTTCTTTCCTTCCTTGGTGTTGTCCTTTTTGGCTTAGTTGCTCTCCTTCATTTGCTTTCTTACTGTCCTTTCTTGGTGTTACTGCATATTGTTGTTCTTCCACTGTCCATGTTGGTGTTGTTTGTCTGGGCTTTTACTTTCCACATTTGGTGTTTTCTCTGTTTCGTCCTTCTCCATCCCCGTTTCCATCAGTTCACTCACAATCACAAACACTCCCACCCCGAATTAAAGGTTTTACGCCGATTGCCACCTATCAAACTATGCATGTTAAGAATTTACGCCGTCAATTAGAAACTCGCCACCTGTTATGCCATAGCCAAGGATTTACGCTTACCCTGGCCACCTGCAGTCCCACCCCTGGTCAAAATTCTGGTTTGTGATGTGCAGATCCCTGGAGTCCCGTTCTGGAGTCGTTCAAGACAAAAATCCCACGTCGTGTGTCGCTAGGGTTAGATTCAACCACTAGGGTTCCCAAGGTTAGGGTTAGGCACAGCTCCCAAAGTGGTTAGGGTTAGGCACAGTTCCAAAGTGGTTGGGGTTAGGCACAGTTTCCCAAAGTGGTTGGGTTAGGAAGAGGCACAGTAGGGCGTTAAAGTGAATGGGATCAGTAGGTCTCACGAGGGATCCCCAGAGCACAGGTAAGGTGGTGGCACTGGCGAGTTAGGTTAGGGGACTGAGACGCCCAAACGAAGGCGTAAGTGGCACGGTCCTACGACACCCCACCAACACACTGAGGCTCCTCCTCCTAATGTCCATCATTCATTCTTCTTTCAGGTTAGCTTACTTTCCTTTCTTGCATGATCTTTCTTCTTTCCTTACTTGGTGTGTTCTCTCGTCCATCTTGACTTCCATTCTTTCCTTGCTTGGTGTTTTATCATGCATGCGTGCATTGCTTATCTGAGTTGGCCTTTGTATCATAAGTAATAAGTTCTATTTACAATATATACAAGTGTGCACTATACCTGATGAGACCCGTGTTCGCGACGTTTCGGAGTTTGTTAGTCCTTCTTCAGGCGGAGTCTCATCTGGATGCAGTTTAACGTCATGCCCCAGGACGGTTTGCACTTGACGTCTTGCTTGACTTTCCTTCTTTCCTTCCTTGGTGTTGTCCTTTTTGGCTTAGTTGCTCTCCTTCATTTGGCTTTCTTACTGTCCTTTCTTGGTGTTACTGCATATTGTTGTTCTTCCACTGTCCATGTTTGGTGTTGTTTGTCTGGGCTTTTACTTTCACATTTGGTGTTTTCTCTGTTTCGTCCTTCTCCATCCGTTTTCATCAGTTCACTCACAATCACAAACACTCCCACCCCGAATTAAGTTTTTACGCCGATTGCCACCTATCAAACTATGCATGTTAAGGATTTACGCCGTTCAATTAGAAACTCGCCACCTGTTATGCCATAGCCAAGGATTTACGCTTACCCTGGCCACCTGCAGTCCCACCCCTGGTCAAAATTCTGGGTTTGTGATGTGCAGATCCCTGGAGTCCCGTTCTGGAGTCGTTCAAGACAAAAATCCCACGTCGTGTGTCGCTAGGGTTAGATTCAACCACTAGGGTTCCCAAGGTTAGGGTTAGGCACAGCTCCCAAAGTGGTTAGGGTTAGGCACAGTTCCCAAAGTGGTTGGGGTTAGGCACAGTTCCCAAAGTGGTTGGGGTTAGGAAGAGGCACAGTAGGGCGTTAAAGTGAATGGGATCAGTAGGTCTCACGAGGGATCCCCAGAGCACAGGTAAGGTGGTGGCACTGGCGAGTTAGGTTAGGGGACTGAGACGCCCAAACGAAGGCGTAAGTGCACGGTCCTACGACACCCCACCAACACACTGAGGCTCCTCCTCCTAATGTCCATCATTCATTCCTTCTTTCAGGTTAGCTTACTTTCCTTTCTTGCATGATCTTTCTTCTTTCCTTACTTGGTGTGTTCTCTCGTCCATCTTGACTTCCATTCTTTCCTTGCTTGGTGTTTTATCATGCATGCGTGCATTGCTTATCTGAGTTGGCCTTTGTATCATAAGTAATAAGTTCTATTTACAATATATACAAGTGTGCACTATACCTGATGAGACCCGTGTTCGCGACGTTTCGGAGTTTGTTAGTCCTTCTTTCAGGCGGGAGTCTCATCTGGATGCAGTTTAACGTCATGCCCAGGACGGTTTGCACTTGACGTCTTGCTTGACTTTCCTTCTTTCCCTTCTTGGTGTTGTCCTTTTTGGCTTAGTTGCTCTCCTTCATTTGGCTTTCTTACTGTCCTTTCTTGGTGTTACTGCATATTGTTGTTCTTCCACTGTCCATGTTTGGTGTTGTTTTGTCTGGGCTTTTACTTTCCACATTTGGTGTTTTCTCTGTTTCGTCCTTCTCCATCCCGTTTCCATCAGTTCACTCACAATCACAAACACTCCACCCCGAATTAAAGGTTTTACGCCGATTGCCACCTATCAAACTATGCATGTTAAGGATTTACGCCGTTCAATTAGAAACTCGCCACCTGTTATGCCATAGCCAAGGATTTACGCTTACCCTGGCCACCTGCAGTCCCACCCCTGGTCAAAATTCTGGGTTTGTGATGTGCAGATCCCTGGAGTCCCGTTCTGGAGTCGTTCAAGACAAAAATCCCACGTCGTGTGTCGCTAGGGTTAGATTCAACCACTAGGGTTCCCAAGGTTAGGGTTAGGCACAGCTCCAAAGTGGTTAGGGTTAGGCACAGTTCCAAAGTGGTTGGGGTTAGGCACAGTTCCCAAAGTGGTTGGGGTTAGGAAGAGGCACAGTAGGGCGTTAAAGTGAATGGGATCAGTAGGTCTCACGAGGGATCCCCAGAGCACAGGTAAGGTGGTGGCACTGGCGAGTTAGGTTAGGGGACTGAGACGCCCAAACGAAGGCGTAAGTGCACGGTCCTACGGACACCCCACCAACACACTGAGGCTCCTCTCCTATGTCCATCATTCATTCTTCTTTCAGGTTAGCTTACTTTCCTTTCTTGCATGATCTTTCTTCTTTCCTTACTTGGTGTGTTCTCTCGTCCATC
>NW_027520886.1:0-2500 GCF_051991255.1 Vanacampus margaritifer
GGGGCTTGTTGCTGGCTGTTGGCGTGGCTCCATGGACCAGGGGGAGAGCGCCATGGACCAGGGGGAGAGCACCTGCCATAGCCGAAATAAGAGCACTATAGGCGGCCGCCCTCAGCACATTTGGCCCCCCCATCCTGGAGCGCCATGGACCAGGGGGAGAGCGCCTCTCTTCGGGGCTTGATGCCTGTTGGCGGGGCTCCATGGACCAGGGGGAGAGCGCCTCTCTTTGGGGCTTGTTGCTGGCTGTTGGCGTGGCTCCATGGACCAGGGGGAGAGCGCCATGGACCAGGGGGAGAGCACCTGCCATAGCCGAAATAAGAGCACTATAGGCGGCCGCCCTCAGCACATTTGGCCCCCCCATCCTGGAGCGCCATGGACCAGGGGGAGAGCGCCTCTCTTCGGGGCTTGATGCCTGTTGGCGGGGCTCCATGGACCAGGGGGAGAGCGCCTCTCTTTGGGGCTTGTTGCTGGCTGTTGGCGTGGCTCCATGGACCAGGGGGAGAGCGCCATGGACCAGGGGGAGAGCACCTGCCATAGCCGAAATAAGAGCACTATAGGCGGCCGCCCTCAGCACATTTGGCCCCCCCATCCTGGAGCGCCATGGACAAGGGGGAGAGCGCCTCTCTTCGGGGCTTGTTGCTGGCTGTTGGCGGGGCTCCATGTACCAGGGGGAGAGCGCCATGGACCAGGGGGAGAGTGCCTCTCTTCGGGGCTTGATGCCTGTTGGCGGGGCTCCATGGACCAGGGAGAGAGCGCCTCTCTTTGGGGCTTGTTGCTGGCTGTTGACGGGGCTCCATGGACCGGGGGGAAAGCGCCATGGACCAGGGGGAGAGCGCCTGCCATAGCCGAAATAGGAGCACTATAGGCGGCCGCCCTCAGCACATTTGGCCTGTCGCCGCTGTCCGCTGGCCGCTGTCCGCTGGCCGCTGTCCGCTGGCCGCTGTCCGCTGGCCGCTGTCCGCTTTCCCCTTTACTTTCAGCACTTTCAGCACTTTCAGCACTTCCAGCACTTCCAGCACTTCCAGCACTTCCAGCACTTCCAGCTCTTCCCCCTCTTTCCCTTCTTCCAACTGCGGGCGCGCCGGGCGCACAGGGGCTCGTGCGGAGGGGTGTGTGTGCGTGCATGTGCCGAACAAGGAGGAGAGCGCCTCACTTCGGGGCTTGTCGCTGGCCGTCGGCGGGGCTCCAAGGACCAGGGGGAGAGCGCCTCTCTTTGGGGGCTTGATGCTGGCTGTTGGCGCGTGTCTTCGGGGCTCCACGGACCAGTGGGAGAGCGCCTGTCTTCGGGGCTTGATGCTGGCCGTTTGCGGGACTCCATGGACCAGGGGGAGAGCGCCATGGACCAGGGGGAGAGCGTCTCTCTTCAGGGCTTGACCAGGGCTCCAATCTTCCCATTGAAATGAATGGCGGGTGACCAGGCGTCCAAATCCCCCATTGAAATGAAGGCCGGGTGCCCAGGGCTCCAATCTCCCCAGTGAAATGAATGGCGGGTGACCAGGCGTCCAAATCCCCCATTGAAATGAAGGCCGGGTGCCCAGGGCTCCAATCTCCCCATTGAAATGAATGGCGGGTGACCAGGCGTCCAAATCCCCCATTGAAATGAAGGCCGGGTGCCCAGGGCTCCAATCTCCCCAGTGAAATGAATGGCGGGTGACCAGGCGTCCAAATCCCCCATTGAAATGAAGGCCGGGTGCCCAGGGCTCCAATCTCCCCAGTGAAATGAATGGCGGGTGACCAGGCGTCCAAATCCCCCATTGAAATGAAGGCCGGGTGCCCAGGGCTCCAATCTCCCCAGTGAAATGAATGGCGGGTGACCAGGCGTCCAAATCCCCCATTGAAATGAAGGCCGGGTGCCCAGGGCTCCAATCTCCCCATTGAAATGAATGGCGGGTGACCAGGCGTCCAAATCCCCCATTGAAATGAAGGCCGGGTGCCCAGGGCTCCAATCTCCCCAGTGAAATGAATGGCGGATGACCAGGCGTCCAAATCCCCCATTGAAATGAAGGCCGGGTGACCAGGGCTCCAATCTCCCCATTGAAATGAATGGCGGGTGACCAGGCGTCCAAATCCCCCATTGAAATGAAGGCCGGGTGACCAGGCGTCCAAATCCCCCCATTGAAATGAATGGCGGGTGACCAGGCGTCCAAATCCCCCATTGAAATGAAGGCCGGGTGCCCAGGGCTCCA
This sequence comes from Vanacampus margaritifer, assembly GCF_051991255.1. Lineage (NCBI taxonomy): Eukaryota > Metazoa > Chordata > Actinopteri > Syngnathiformes > Syngnathidae > Vanacampus > Vanacampus margaritifer. The sequence continues at coordinate 2,187 of NW_027520886.1, forward strand.
ATCTCCCCATTGAAATGAATGGCGGGTGACCAGACGTCCAAATCCCCCATTGAAATGAAGGCCGGATGCCCAGGGCTCCAATCTCCCCATTGAAATGAATGGCGGGTGACCAGACGTCCAAATCCCCCATTGAAATGAAGGCCGGATGCCCAGGGCTCCAATCTCCCCATTGAAATGAATGCCGGGTGACCAGGCGTCCAAATCCCCCCATTGAAATGAATGGCGGGTGACCAGGCGTCCAAATCCCCCATTGAAATGAAGGCCGGGTGCCCAGGGCTCCAATCTCCCCATTGAAATGAATGGCGGGTGACCAG
>NW_027520886.1:15000-20000 GCF_051991255.1 Vanacampus margaritifer
CGGGTGCCCAGGGGTTGACATTGGATGGCGGGTGCCCAGGGGTTGACATTGGATGGCGGGTGCCCAGGGGTCAAAATCGACTGGCGGGTGCCCAGGGGTTGACATTGGATGGCGGGTGCCCAGGGGTCGAAATCGACTGGCGGGTGCCCAGGGGTTGACATTGGATGGCGGGTGCCCAGGGGTCGAAATCGACTGGCGGGTGCCCAGGGGTTGACATTGGATGGCGGGTGCCCAGGGGTCAAAATCGACTGGCGGGTGCCCAGGGGTTGAAATTGACCAGGGGGAGAGCGCCTGCCATAGCCGAAATAGGAGCGCTATGGGCGGCCTGCCTCAGCAGATTTGGCCCCCCAAATCCTGGTTCTCAAAAATTTTCAAAGTCAACTTTTTTCAAAATATTTTCAGAGTGCCACTTCCCAGGGGGATTCTCGCCTGCCATAGCCGAAATAGGAGCGCCATGGGCGGCCTCAGTGAGCACATTTGGCCCCCCCATCCTGGAGCGCCATGGACCAGGGGGAGAGCGCCTCTCTTTGGGGCTTGTTGCTGGCTGTTGGCGGGGCTCCATGGACCAGGGGGAGAGCGCCATGGACCAGGGGGAGAGCGCCTCTCTTCGGGGCTTGATGCCTGTTGGCGGGGCTCCATGGACCAGGGGGAGAGCGCCTCTCTGTGGGGCTTGTTGCTGGCTATTGGCGGGGCTCCATGGACCAGGGGGAGAGCGCCTCTCTTTGGGGCTTGTTGCTGGCTGTTGGCGGGGCTCCATGGACCAGGGGGAGAGCGCCATGGACCAGGGGGAGAGCACCTGCCATAGCCGAAATAAGAGCACTATAGGCGGCCGCCCTCAGCACATTTGGCCCCCCAAATCCTGGTTCTCAAAAATTTTCAAAGTCAACTTTTTTCAAAATATTTTCAGAGTGCCACTTCCCAGGGGGATTCTCGCCTGCCATAGCCGAAATAGGAGCGCCATGGGCGGCCTCAGTGAGCACATTTGGCCCCCCCATCCTGGAGCGCCATGGACCAGGGGGAGAGCGCCTCTCTTTGGGGCTTGTTGCTGGCTGTTGGCGGGGCTCCATGGACCAGGGGGAGAGCGCCATGGACCAGGGGGAGAGCGCCTCTCTTCGGGGCTTGATGCCTGTTGGCGGGGCTCCATGGACCAGGGGGAGAGCGCCTCTCTTTGGGGCTTGTTGCTGGCTATTGGCGGGGCTCCATGGACCAGGGGGAGAGCGCCTCTCTTTGGGGCTTGTTGCTGGCTGTTGGCGGGGCTCCATGGACCAGGGGGAGAGCGCCATGGACCAGGGGGAGAGCACCTGCCATAGCCGAAATAAGAGCACTATAGGCGGCCGCCCTCAGCACATTTGGCCCCCCAATCCTGGTTCTCAAATTTTTTCAAAGTCAACTTTTTTCGAAATATTTTCAGAGTGCCACCTCCAGCGGGGGCTCTCGCCTGCCATAGCCGAAATAAGAGCACTATGGGCGGCCGCCCTCAGCACATTTGGCCCCCCCATCCTGGAGCGCCATGGACCAGGAGGAGAGCGCCTCTCTTCGGGGCTTGATGCCTGTTGGCGGGGCTCCATGGACCAGGGGGAGAGCGCCTCTCTTTGGGGCTTGTTGCTGGCTGTTGGCGTGGCTCCATGGACCAGGGGGAGAGCGCCATGGACCAGGGGGAGAGCACCTGCCATAGCCGAAATAAGAGCACTATAGGCGGCCGCCCTCAGCACATTTGGCCCCCCCATCCTGGAGCGCCATGGACCAGGAGGAGAGCGCCTCTCTTCGGGGCTTGATGCCTGTTGGCGGGGCTCCATGGACCAGGGGGAGAGCGCCTCTCTTTGGGGCTTGTTGCTGGCTGTTGGCGTGGCTCCATGGACCAGGGGGAGAGCGCCATGGACCAGGGGGAGAGCACCTGCCATAGCCGAAATAAGAGCACTATAGGCGGCCGCCCTCAGCACATTTGGCCCCCCCATCCTGGAGCGCCATGGACCAGGAGGAGAGCGCCTCTCTTCGGGGCTTGATGCCTGTTGGCGGGGCTCCATGGACCAGGGGGAGAGCGCCTCTCTTTGGGGCTTGTTGCTGGCTGTTGGCGTGGCTCCATGGACCAGGGGGAGAGCGCCATGGACCAGGGGGAGAGCACCTGCCATAGCCGAAATAAGAGCACTATAGGCGGCCGCCCTCAGCACATTTGGCCCCCCCATCCTGGAGCGCCATGGACCAGGGGGAGAGCGCCTCTCTTCGGGGCTTGATGCCTGTTGGCGGGGCTCCATGGACCAGGGGGAGAGCGCCTCTCTTTGGGGCTTGTTGCTGGCTGTTGGCGTGGCTCCATGGACCAGGGGGAGAGCGCCATGGACCAGGGGGAGAGCACCTGCCATAGCCGAAATAAGAGCACTATAGGCGGCCGCCCTCAGCACATTTGGCCCCCCCATCCTGGAGCGCCATGGACCAGGGGGAGAGCGCCTCTCTTCGGGGCTTGATGCCTGTTGGCGGGGCTCCATGGACCAGGGGGAGAGCGCCTCTCTTTGGGGCTTGTTGCTGGCTGTTGGCGTGGCTCCATGGACCAGGGGGAGAGCGCCATGGACCAGGGGGAGAGCACCTGCCATAGCCGAAATAAGAGCACTATAGGCGGCCGCCCTCAGCACATTTGGCCCCCCCATCCTGGAGCGCCATGGACAAGGGGGAGAGCGCCTCTCTTCGGGGCTTGTTGCTGGCTGTTGGCGGGGCTCCATGTACCAGGGGGAGAGCGCCATGGACCAGGGGGAGAGTGCCTCTCTTCGGGGCTTGATGCCTGTTGGCGGGGCTCCATGGACCAGGGAGAGAGCGCCTCTCTTTGGGGCTTGTTGCTGGCTGTTGACGGGGCTCCATGGACCGGGGGGAAAGCGCCATGGACCAGGGGGAGAGCGCCTGCCATAGCCGAAATAGGAGCACTATAGGCGGCCGCCCTCAGCACATTTGGCCTGTCGCCGCTGTCCGCTGGCCGCTGTCCGCTGGCCGCTGTCCGCTGGCCGCTGTCCGCTGGCCGCTGTCCGCTTTCCCCTTTACTTTCAGCACTTTCAGCACTTTCAGCACTTCCAGCACTTCCAGCACTTCCAGCACTTCCAGCACTTCCAGCTCTTCCCCCTCTTTCCCTTCTTCCAACTGCGGGCGCGCCGGGCGCACAGGGGCTCGTGCGGAGGGGTGTGTGTGCGTGCATGTGCCGAACAAGGAGGAGAGCGCCTCACTTCGGGGCTTGTCGCTGGCCGTCGGCGGGGCTCCAAGGACCAGGGGGAGAGCGCCTCTCTTTGGGGGCTTGATGCTGGCTGTTGGCGCGTGTCTTCGGGGCTCCACGGACCAGTGGGAGAGCGCCTGTCTTCGGGGCTTGATGCTGGCCGTTTGCGGGACTCCATGGACCAGGGGGAGAGCGCCATGGACCAGGGGGAGAGCGTCTCTCTTCAGGGCTTGACCAGGGCTCCAATCTTCCCATTGAAATGAATGGCGGGTGACCAGGCGTCCAAATCCCCCATTGAAATGAAGGCCGGGTGCCCAGGGCTCCAATCTCCCCAGTGAAATGAATGGCGGGTGACCAGGCGTCCAAATCCCCCATTGAAATGAAGGCCGGGTGCCCAGGGCTCCAATCTCCCCATTGAAATGAATGGCGGGTGACCAGGCGTCCAAATCCCCCATTGAAATGAAGGCCGGGTGCCCAGGGCTCCAATCTCCCCAGTGAAATGAATGGCGGGTGACCAGGCGTCCAAATCCCCCATTGAAATGAAGGCCGGGTGCCCAGGGCTCCAATCTCCCCAGTGAAATGAATGGCGGGTGACCAGGCGTCCAAATCCCCCATTGAAATGAAGGCCGGGTGCCCAGGGCTCCAATCTCCCCAGTGAAATGAATGGCGGGTGACCAGGCGTCCAAATCCCCCATTGAAATGAAGGCCGGGTGCCCAGGGCTCCAATCTCCCCATTGAAATGAATGGCGGGTGACCAGGCGTCCAAATCCCCCATTGAAATGAAGGCCGGGTGCCCAGGGCTCCAATCTCCCCAGTGAAATGAATGGCGGATGACCAGGCGTCCAAATCCCCCATTGAAATGAAGGCCGGGTGACCAGGGCTCCAATCTCCCCATTGAAATGAATGGCGGGTGACCAGGCGTCCAAATCCCCCATTGAAATGAAGGCCGGGTGACCAGGCGTCCAAATCCCCCCATTGAAATGAATGGCGGGTGACCAGGCGTCCAAATCCCCCATTGAAATGAAGGCCGGGTGCCCAGGGCTCCAATCTCCCCATTGAAATGAATGGCGGGTGACCAGACGTCCAAATCCCCCATTGAAATGAAGGCCGGATGCCCAGGGCTCCAATCTCCCCATTGAAATGAATGGCGGGTGACCAGACGTCCAAATCCCCCATTGAAATGAAGGCCGGATGCCCAGGGCTCCAATCTCCCCATTGAAATGAATGCCGGGTGACCAGGCGTCCAAATCCCCCCATTGAAATGAATGGCGGGTGACCAGGCGTCCAAATCCCCCATTGAAATGAAGGCCGGGTGCCCAGGGCTCCAATCTCCCCATTGAAATGAATGGCGGGTGACCAGACGTCCAAATCCCCCATTGAAATGAAGGCCGGATGCCCAGGGCTCCAATCTCCCCATTGAAATGAATGCCGGGTGACCAGGCGTCCATATCCCCCCCCATTGAAATGAATGACGGGTGACCAGGCAGGCGAGAGCCCCCGCTGCAGAGGCTCCAGAGGTGGCACTCTGAAAATATTTCAAAAAAAGTTGACTTTGAAATTTTTGGAGAACCAGGATTTGGGGGGGGGGGGGGCAAATGTGCTGAGGCAGGCCGCCCATAGTGCTCCTATTTCGGCCTGGGCGCGCCAGAGCACCCCCCTGGAAGTGGCACTCTGAAAATAATTAAAAAAAAATGACTTTGAAATTTTTTGAGAACCAGGATTTGGGGGGGGCAAATGTGCTGAGGCAGGCCGCCCATAGTGCTCCTATTTCGGCCTGGGCGCGCCAGAGCACCCCCCTGGAAGTGGCACT
>NW_027520887.1:0-5000 GCF_051991255.1 Vanacampus margaritifer
TCAAAAATTTTCAAAGTCATTTTTTTTTAATTATTTTCAGAGTGCCACTTCCAGGGGGGTGCTCTGGCGCGCCCAGGCCGAAATAGGAGCACTATGGGCGGCCTGCCTCAGCACATTTGCCCCCCCCAAATCCTGGTTCTCAAAAAATTTCAAAGTCATTTTTTTTTAATTATTTTCAGAGTGCCACTTCCAGGGGGGTGCTCTGGCGCGCCCAGGCCGAAATAGGAGCACTATGGGCGGCCTGCCTCAGCACATTTGCCCCCCCCAAATCCTGGTTCTCAAAAATTTTCAAAGTCATTTTTTTTTAATTATTTTCAGAGTGCCACTTCCAGGGGGGTGCTCTGGCGCGCCCAGGCCGAAATAGGAGCACTATGGGCGGCCTGCCTCAGCACATTTGCCCCCCCCAAATCCTGGTTCTCAAAAAATTTCAAAGTCATTTTTTTTTAATTATTTTCAGAGTGCCACTTCCAGGGGGGTGCTCTGGCGCGCCCAGGCCGAAATAGGAGCACTATGGGCGGCCTGCCTCAGCACATTTGCCCCCCCCCCCCAAATCCTGGTTCTCCAAAAATTTCAAAGTCAACTTTTTTTGAAATATTTTCAGAGTGCCACCTCTGGAGCCTCTGCAGCGGGGGCTCTCGCCTGCCTGGTCACCCGTCATTCATTTCAATGGGGGGGGATATGGACGCCTGGTCACCCGGCATTCATTTCAATGGGGAGATTGGAGCCCTGGGCATCCGGCCTTCATTTCAATGGGGGATTTGGACGTCTGGTCACCCGCCATTCATTTCAATGGGGAGATTGGAGCCCTGGGCACCCGGCCTTCATTTCAATGGGGGATTTGGACGCCTGGTCACCCGCCATTCATTTCAATGGGGGGATTTGGACGCCTGGTCACCCGGCATTCATTTCAATGGGGAGATTGGAGCCCTGGGCATCCGGCCTTCATTTCAATGGGGGATTTGGACGTCTGGTCACCCGCCATTCATTTCAATGGGGAGATTGGAGCCCTGGGCATCCGGCCTTCATTTCAATGGGGGATTTGGACGTCTGGTCACCCGCCATTCATTTCAATGGGGAGATTGGAGCCCTGGGCACCCGGCCTTCATTTCAATGGGGGATTTGGACGCCTGGTCACCCGCCATTCATTTCAATGGGGGGATTTGGACGCCTGGTCACCCGGCCTTCATTTCAATGGGGGATTTGGACGCCTGGTCACCCGCCATTCATTTCAATGGGGAGATTGGAGCCCTGGTCACCCGGCCTTCATTTCAATGGGGGATTTGGACGCCTGGTCATCCGCCATTCATTTCACTGGGGAGATTGGAGCCCTGGGCACCCGGCCTTCATTTCAATGGGGGATTTGGACGCCTGGTCACCCGCCATTCATTTCAATGGGGAGATTGGAGCCCTGGGCACCCGGCCTTCATTTCAATGGGGGATTTGGACGCCTGGTCACCCGCCATTCATTTCACTGGGGAGATTGGAGCCCTGGGCACCCGGCCTTCATTTCAATGGGGGATTTGGACGCCTGGTCACCCGCCATTCATTTCACTGGGGAGATTGGAGCCCTGGGCACCCGGCCTTCATTTCAATGGGGGATTTGGACGCCTGGTCACCCGCCATTCATTTCACTGGGGAGATTGGAGCCCTGGGCACCCGGCCTTCATTTCAATGGGGGATTTGGACGCCTGGTCACCCGCCATTCATTTCAATGGGGAGATTGGAGCCCTGGGCACCCGGCCTTCATTTCAATGGGGGATTTGGACGCCTGGTCACCCGCCATTCATTTCACTGGGGAGATTGGAGCCCTGGGCACCCGGCCTTCATTTCAATGGGGGATTTGGACGCCTGGTCACCCGCCATTCATTTCAATGGGAAGATTGGAGCCCTGGTCAAGCCCTGAAGAGAGACGCTCTCCCCCTGGTCCATGGCGCTCTCCCCCTGGTCCATGGAGTCCCGCAAACGGCCAGCATCAAGCCCCGAAGACAGGCGCTCTCCCACTGGTCCGTGGAGCCCCGAAGACACGCGCCAACAGCCAGCATCAAGCCCCCAAAGAGAGGCGCTCTCCCCCTGGTCCTTGGAGCCCCGCCGACGGCCAGCGACAAGCCCCGAAGTGAGGCGCTCTCCTCCTTGTTCGGCACATGCACGCACACACACCCCTCCGCACGAGCCCCTGTGCGCCCGGCGCGCCCGCAGTTGGAAGAAGGGAAAGAGGGGGAAGAGCTGGAAGTGCTGGAAGTGCTGGAAGTGCTGGAAGTGCTGGAAGTGCTGAAAGTGCTGAAAGTGCTGAAAGTAAAGGGGAAAGCGGACAGCGGCCAGCGGACAGCGGCCAGCGGACAGCGGCCAGCGGACAGCGGCCAGCGGACAGCGGCGACAGGCCAAATGTGCTGAGGGCGGCCGCCTATAGTGCTCCTATTTCGGCTATGGCAGGCGCTCTCCCCCTGGTCCATGGCGCTTTCCCCCCGGTCCATGGAGCCCCGTCAACAGCCAGCAACAAGCCCCAAAGAGAGGCGCTCTCTCCCTGGTCCATGGAGCCCCGCCAACAGGCATCAAGCCCCGAAGAGAGGCACTCTCCCCCTGGTCCATGGCGCTCTCCCCCTGGTACATGGAGCCCCGCCAACAGCCAGCAACAAGCCCCGAAGAGAGGCGCTCTCCCCCTTGTCCATGGCGCTCCAGGATGGGGGGGCCAAATGTGCTGAGGGCGGCCGCCTATAGTGCTCTTATTTCGGCTATGGCAGGTGCTCTCCCCCTGGTCCATGGCGCTCTCCCCCTGGTCCATGGAGCCACGCCAACAGCCAGCAACAAGCCCCAAAGAGAGGCGCTCTCCCCCTGGTCCATGGAGCCCCGCCAACAGGCATCAAGCCCCGAAGAGAGGCGCTCTCCCCCTGGTCCATGGCGCTCCAGGATGGGGGGGCCAAATGTGCTGAGGGCGGCCGCCTATAGTGCTCTTATTTCGGCTATGGCAGGTGCTCTCCCCCTGGTCCATGGCGCTCTCCCCCTGGTCCATGGAGCCACGCCAACAGCCAGCAACAAGCCCCAAAGAGAGGCGCTCTCCCCCTGGTCCATGGAGCCCCGCCAACAGGCATCAAGCCCCGAAGAGAGGCGCTCTCCCCCTGGTCCATGGCGCTCCAGGATGGGGGGGCCAAATGTGCTGAGGGCGGCCGCCTATAGTGCTCTTATTTCGGCTATGGCAGGTGCTCTCCCCCTGGTCCATGGCGCTCTCCCCCTGGTCCATGGAGCCACGCCAACAGCCAGCAACAAGCCCCAAAGAGAGGCGCTCTCCCCCTGGTCCATGGAGCCCCGCCAACAGGCATCAAGCCCCGAAGAGAGGCGCTCTCCTCCTGGTCCATGGCGCTCCAGGATGGGGGGGCCAAATGTGCTGAGGGCGGCCGCCTATAGTGCTCTTATTTCGGCTATGGCAGGTGCTCTCCCCCCTGGTCCATGGCGCTCTCCCCCTGGTCCATGGAGCCACGCCAACAGCCAGCAACAAGCCCCAAAGAGAGGCGCTCTCCCCCTGGTCCATGGAGCCCCGCCAACAGGCATCAAGCCCCGAAGAGAGGCGCTCTCCTCCTGGTCCATGGCGCTCCAGGATGGGGGGGCCAAATGTGCTGAGGGCGGCCGCCTATAGTGCTCTTATTTCGGCTATGGCAGGTGCTCTCCCCCTGGTCCATGGCGCTCTCCCCCTGGTCCATGGAGCCACGCCAACAGCCAGCAACAAGCCCCAAAGAGAGGCGCTCTCCCCCTGGTCCATGGAGCCCCGCCAACAGGCATCAAGCCCCGAAGAGAGGCGCTCTCCTCCTGGTCCATGGCGCTCCAGGATGGGGGGGGCCAAATGTGCTGAGGGCGGCCGCCCATAGTGCTCTTATTTCGGCTATGGCAGGCGAGAGCCCCCGCTGGAGGTGGCACTCTGAAAATATTTCGAAAAAAGTTGACTTTGAAAAAATTTGAGAACCAGGATTGGGGGGCCAAATGTGCTGAGGGCGGCCGCCTATAGTGCTCTTATTTCGGCTATGGCAGGTGCTCTCCCCCTGGTCCATGGCGCTCTCCCCCTGGTCCATGGAGCCCCGCCAACAGCCAGCAACAAGCCCCAAAGAGAGGCGCTCTCCCCCTGGTCCATGGAGCCCCGCCAATAGCCAGCAACAAGCCCCAAAGAGAGGCGCTCTCCCCCTGGTCCATGGAGCCCCGCCAACAGGCATCAAGCCCCGAAGAGAGGCGCTCTCCCCCTGGTCCATGGCGCTCTCCCCCTGGTCCATGGAGCCCCGCCAACAGCCAGCAACAAGCCCCAAAGAGAGGCGCTCTCCCCCTGGTCCATGGCGCTCCAGGATGGGGGGGCCAAATGTGCTCACTGAGGCCGCCCATGGCGCTCCTATTTCGGCTATGGCAGGCGAGAATCCCCCTGGGAAGTGGCACTCTGAAAATATTTTGAAAAAAGTTGACTTTGAAAATTTTTGAGAACCAGGATTTGGGGGGCCAAATGTGCTGAGGGCGGCCGCCTATAGTGCTCTTATTTCGGCTATGGCAGGTGCTCTCCCCCTGGTCCATGGCGCTCTCCCCCTGGTCCATGGAGCCCCGCCAACAGCCAGCAACAAGCCCCAAAGAGAGGCGCTCTCCCCCTGGTCCATGGAGCCCCGCCAATAGCCAGCAACAAGCCCCACAGAGAGGCGCTCTCCCCCTGGTCCATGGAGCCCCGCCAACAGGCATCAAGCCCCGAAGAGAGGCGCTCTCCCCCTGGTCCATGGCGCTCTCCCCCTGGTCCATGGAGCCCCGCCAACAGCCAGCAACAAGCCCCAAAGAGAGGCGCTCTCCCCCTGGTCCATGGCGCTCCAGGATGGGGGGGCCAAATGTGCTCACTGAGGCCGCCCATGGCGCTCCTATTTCGGCTATGGCAGGCGAGAATCCCCCTGGGAAGTGGCACTCTGAAAATATTTTGAAAAAAGTTGACTTTGAAATTTTTGAGAACCAGGATTTGGGGGGCCAAATCTGCTGAGGCAGGCCGCCCA
>NW_027520887.1:17500-22500 GCF_051991255.1 Vanacampus margaritifer
CCTGCCTCAGCACATTTGCCCCCCCCCCCCCAAATCCTGGTTCTCCAAAAATTTCAAAGTCAACTTTTTTTGAAATATTTTCAGAGTGCCACCTCTGGAGCCTCTGCAGCGGGGGCTCTCGCCTGCCTGGTCACCCGTCATTCATTTCAATGGGGGGGGATATGGACGCCTGGTCACCCGGCATTCATTTCAATGGGGAGATTGGAGCCCTGGGCATCCGGCCTTCATTTCAATGGGGGATTTGGACGTCTGGTCACCCGCCATTCATTTCAATGGGGAGATTGGAGCCCTGGGCACCCGGCCTTCATTTCAATGGGGGATTTGGACGCCTGGTCACCCGCCATTCATTTCAATGGGGGGATTTGGACGCCTGGTCACCCGGCATTCATTTCAATGGGGAGATTGGAGCCCTGGGCATCCGGCCTTCATTTCAATGGGGGATTTGGACGTCTGGTCACCCGCCATTCATTTCAATGGGGAGATTGGAGCCCTGGGCATCCGGCCTTCATTTCAATGGGGGATTTGGACGTCTGGTCACCCGCCATTCATTTCAATGGGGAGATTGGAGCCCTGGGCACCCGGCCTTCATTTCAATGGGGGATTTGGACGCCTGGTCACCCGCCATTCATTTCAATGGGGGGATTTGGACGCCTGGTCACCCGGCCTTCATTTCAATGGGGGATTTGGACGCCTGGTCACCCGCCATTCATTTCAATGGGGAGATTGGAGCCCTGGTCACCCGGCCTTCATTTCAATGGGGGATTTGGACGCCTGGTCATCCGCCATTCATTTCACTGGGGAGATTGGAGCCCTGGGCACCCGGCCTTCATTTCAATGGGGGATTTGGACGCCTGGTCACCCGCCATTCATTTCAATGGGGAGATTGGAGCCCTGGGCACCCGGCCTTCATTTCAATGGGGGATTTGGACGCCTGGTCACCCGCCATTCATTTCACTGGGGAGATTGGAGCCCTGGGCACCCGGCCTTCATTTCAATGGGGGATTTGGACGCCTGGTCACCCGCCATTCATTTCACTGGGGAGATTGGAGCCCTGGGCACCCGGCCTTCATTTCAATGGGGGATTTGGACGCCTGGTCACCCGCCATTCATTTCACTGGGGAGATTGGAGCCCTGGGCACCCGGCCTTCATTTCAATGGGGGATTTGGACGCCTGGTCACCCGCCATTCATTTCAATGGGGAGATTGGAGCCCTGGGCACCCGGCCTTCATTTCAATGGGGGATTTGGACGCCTGGTCACCCGCCATTCATTTCACTGGGGAGATTGGAGCCCTGGGCACCCGGCCTTCATTTCAATGGGGGATTTGGACGCCTGGTCACCCGCCATTCATTTCAATGGGAAGATTGGAGCCCTGGTCAAGCCCTGAAGAGAGACGCTCTCCCCCTGGTCCATGGCGCTCTCCCCCTGGTCCATGGAGTCCCGCAAACGGCCAGCATCAAGCCCCGAAGACAGGCGCTCTCCCACTGGTCCGTGGAGCCCCGAAGACACGCGCCAACAGCCAGCATCAAGCCCCCAAAGAGAGGCGCTCTCCCCCTGGTCCTTGGAGCCCCGCCGACGGCCAGCGACAAGCCCCGAAGTGAGGCGCTCTCCTCCTTGTTCGGCACATGCACGCACACACACCCCTCCGCACGAGCCCCTGTGCGCCCGGCGCGCCCGCAGTTGGAAGAAGGGAAAGAGGGGGAAGAGCTGGAAGTGCTGGAAGTGCTGGAAGTGCTGGAAGTGCTGGAAGTGCTGAAAGTGCTGAAAGTGCTGAAAGTAAAGGGGAAAGCGGACAGCGGCCAGCGGACAGCGGCCAGCGGACAGCGGCCAGCGGACAGCGGCCAGCGGACAGCGGCGACAGGCCAAATGTGCTGAGGGCGGCCGCCTATAGTGCTCCTATTTCGGCTATGGCAGGCGCTCTCCCCCTGGTCCATGGCGCTTTCCCCCCGGTCCATGGAGCCCCGTCAACAGCCAGCAACAAGCCCCAAAGAGAGGCGCTCTCTCCCTGGTCCATGGAGCCCCGCCAACAGGCATCAAGCCCCGAAGAGAGGCACTCTCCCCCTGGTCCATGGCGCTCTCCCCCTGGTACATGGAGCCCCGCCAACAGCCAGCAACAAGCCCCGAAGAGAGGCGCTCTCCCCCTTGTCCATGGCGCTCCAGGATGGGGGGGCCAAATGTGCTGAGGGCGGCCGCCTATAGTGCTCTTATTTCGGCTATGGCAGGTGCTCTCCCCCTGGTCCATGGCGCTCTCCCCCTGGTCCATGGAGCCACGCCAACAGCCAGCAACAAGCCCCAAAGAGAGGCGCTCTCCCCCTGGTCCATGGAGCCCCGCCAACAGGCATCAAGCCCCGAAGAGAGGCGCTCTCCCCCTGGTCCATGGCGCTCCAGGATGGGGGGGCCAAATGTGCTGAGGGCGGCCGCCTATAGTGCTCTTATTTCGGCTATGGCAGGTGCTCTCCCCCTGGTCCATGGCGCTCTCCCCCTGGTCCATGGAGCCACGCCAACAGCCAGCAACAAGCCCCAAAGAGAGGCGCTCTCCCCCTGGTCCATGGAGCCCCGCCAACAGGCATCAAGCCCCGAAGAGAGGCGCTCTCCCCCTGGTCCATGGCGCTCCAGGATGGGGGGGCCAAATGTGCTGAGGGCGGCCGCCTATAGTGCTCTTATTTCGGCTATGGCAGGTGCTCTCCCCCTGGTCCATGGCGCTCTCCCCCTGGTCCATGGAGCCACGCCAACAGCCAGCAACAAGCCCCAAAGAGAGGCGCTCTCCCCCTGGTCCATGGAGCCCCGCCAACAGGCATCAAGCCCCGAAGAGAGGCGCTCTCCTCCTGGTCCATGGCGCTCCAGGATGGGGGGGCCAAATGTGCTGAGGGCGGCCGCCTATAGTGCTCTTATTTCGGCTATGGCAGGTGCTCTCCCCCTGGTCCATGGCGCTCTCCCCCTGGTCCATGGAGCCACGCCAACAGCCAGCAACAAGCCCCAAAGAGAGGCGCTCTCCCCCTGGTCCATGGAGCCCCGCCAACAGGCATCAAGCCCCGAAGAGAGGCGCTCTCCTCCTGGTCCATGGCGCTCCAGGATGGGGGGGCCAAATGTGCTGAGGGCGGCCGCCTATAGTGCTCTTATTTCGGCTATGGCAGGTGCTCTCCCCCTGGTCCATGGCGCTCTCCCCCTGGTCCATGGAGCCACGCCAACAGCCAGCAACAAGCCCCAAAGAGAGGCGCTCTCCCCCTGGTCCATGGAGCCCCGCCAACAGGCATCAAGCCCCGAAGAGAGGCGCTCTCCTCCTGGTCCATGGCGCTCCAGGATGGGGGGGCCAAATGTGCTGAGGGCGGCCGCCCATAGTGCTCTTATTTCGGCTATGGCAGGCGAGAGCCCCCGCTGGAGGTGGCACTCTGAAAATATTTCGAAAAAAGTTGACTTTGAAAAAATTTGAGAACCAGGATTGGGGGGCCAAATGTGCTGAGGGCGGCCGCCTATAGTGCTCTTATTTCGGCTATGGCAGGTGCTCTCCCCCTGGTCCATGGCGCTCTCCCCCTGGTCCATGGAGCCCCGCCAACAGCCAGCAACAAGCCCCAAAGAGAGGCGCTCTCCCCCTGGTCCATGGAGCCCCGCCAATAGCCAGCAACAAGCCCCAAAGAGAGGCGCTCTCCCCCTGGTCCATGGAGCCCCGCCAACAGGCATCAAGCCCCGAAGAGAGGCGCTCTCCCCCTGGTCCATGGCGCTCTCCCCCTGGTCCATGGAGCCCCGCCAACAGCCAGCAACAAGCCCCAAAGAGAGGCGCTCTCCCCCTGGTCCATGGCGCTCCAGGATGGGGGGGCCAAATGTGCTCACTGAGGCCGCCCATGGCGCTCCTATTTCGGCTATGGCAGGCGAGAATCCCCCTGGGAAGTGGCACTCTGAAAATATTTTGAAAAAAGTTGACTTTGAAAATTTTTGAGAACCAGGATTTGGGGGGCCAAATGTGCTGAGGGCGGCCGCCTATAGTGCTCTTATTTCGGCTATGGCAGGTGCTCTCCCCCTGGTCCATGGCGCTCTCCCCCTGGTCCATGGAGCCCCGCCAACAGCCAGCAACAAGCCCCAAAGAGAGGCGCTCTCCCCCTGGTCCATGGAGCCCCGCCAATAGCCAGCAACAAGCCCCACAGAGAGGCGCTCTCCCCCTGGTCCATGGAGCCCCGCCAACAGGCATCAAGCCCCGAAGAGAGGCGCTCTCCCCCTGGTCCATGGCGCTCTCCCCCTGGTCCATGGAGCCCCGCCAACAGCCAGCAACAAGCCCCAAAGAGAGGCGCTCTCCCCCTGGTCCATGGCGCTCCAGGATGGGGGGGCCAAATGTGCTCACTGAGGCCGCCCATGGCGCTCCTATTTCGGCTATGGCAGGCGAGAATCCCCCTGGGAAGTGGCACTCTGAAAATATTTTGAAAAAAGTTGACTTTGAAAATTTTTGAGAACCAGGATTTGGGGGGCCAAATCTGCTGAGGCAGGCCGCCCATAGCGCTCCTATTTCGGCTATGGCAGGCGCTCTCCCCCTGGTCAATTTCAACCCCTGGGCACCCGCCAGTCGATTTTGACCCCTGGGCACCCGCCATCCAATGTCAACCCCTGGGCACCCGCCAGTCGATTTCGACCCCTGGGCACCCGCCATCCAATGTCAACCCCTGGGCACCCGCCAGTCGATTTCGACCCCTGGGCACCCGCCATCCAATGTCAACCCCTGGGCACCCGCCAGTCGATTTTGACCCCTGGGCACCCGCCATCCAATGTCAACCCCTGGGCACCCGCCATCCAATGTCAACCCCTGGGCACCCGCCAGTCGATTTCGACCCCTGGGCACCCGCCATCCAATGTCAACCCCTGGGCACCCGCCAGTCGATTTCGACCCCTGGGCACCCGCCATCCAATGTCAACCCCTGGGCACCCGCCAGTCGATTTCGACCCCTGGGCACCCGCCATCCAATGTCAACCCCTGGGCACCCGCCAGTCGATTTCGACCCCTGGGCACCCGCCATC